>NC_060283.1:52157431-52344333 GCF_021613505.1 Equus quagga | reverse complement strand
CTTTCTTTCTTTCTTTCTTTCTTTCTTTCTTTCTTTCTTTCTTTCTTTCTTTCTTTCTTTCTTTCTCTCTTTCTTTCTTTCTTTCTCTCTCTCTCTCTCTTTCTGTCTTTCTTTCTCTTTCTTTTTTCTCTCTTTCTTTCTCTTTCTTTTTCTTTCTTTCCTTCCTTCTTTCTTTCTCTTTCTTTCTTTTCTTTCTTCCTTTCTTCCTTCCTTCCCTCCCTCCCTCTCTCTCTCTTTCTTTCTTTATCTTTTTCTTCTCTCTTTCTCCCTCCCTCTCTCTCTCTCCCTCCCTCTCTCCCTCTCTTTCCTTCCTTCTTTCTTTCTTCCTTTCTTTCTCTCTCTCCTTTCCTCCCTCCCTCTCTTCCTCCCCTCCTCCCTCCCTCTCTCCATTTCTTCCTTCCTTCCTTCTATTTCTTCTTGCATTCTTCTTTTCCCTCCTTCCACAATTATTTATTGCCTGGTTCTCAGTGTCAGACAGGTCCCAAAGAAAGAAAATAAAATATTTAAATATTCTCAAGTTTTGTTTTCTAGAACTTACATCAGAGCGGTAGGAACATTCTCATAAGCAGATAACTATAAATGAATATGAAAAGTGCAACCATTGGAATAGTCACAGGGGCTGTGGGAGGACAGAGAAGGACCTAAGCCGGGCTGCATTTGGCCATTTGGCTTAAAGGAAAAGTGACTCCCAAACCCTGCTCTGCAGATCCATGCCATGTTGCTTAATTTTTCACAAGTCAGAAGGGAAATTAGAAAAATGTGGACAATGTACTATGAGTATACAAATTCACATTTTTTGGAAAATGTCTTTATTCTGAGATGCTGCACCCTTTTGGGATCTTATATAAAATGATGGTTATATTAGGTGGTAATGACAGTAATAGTAGTCGTTGTTGTTTTTGTGTCTATGTCTTTATTTGATAAAACAAAAGGGACAATCACATATCAGTCCTTCAGAATATTTGGAAATGTTACTGATCTGTGAACCTCAGAGTTTAGGAACCTCTAGCTTAAAGCATGATTATGAAGTAGACTGGCAGCGGATGCAGCATTTCTGGCTGAGGGGACCAGACCAGGGTACTGGTGTGATGTTTCCTGGGCTCAATACACACTCTGTTCTGTGTGCAGGGAATGCACAACATTGCTCTTCCCGTACAAAGATGTTGTCACAGGACCAACACGTAAGACGCGTTTCGTATTATTTCCCCAATAGAAGTGATGGAATTTCCACTAAGCCTTCCATAATTTCACACCTATTCTTCCTGTCAAGGAAGGGAATGCTGTCGACCATTTGGGAGCTGGCATACTGGGGTGGAGGTACCATTGTGTTGATGGAATGGAAAAGGAAAATGGTTCCAGTTGAAGATCAAACCCATGACCTTGGTTTGTTACCTACCTTCATAACAAATTGACCTAAGCAGTTACATACAAGCTGGTTGTTCTAGGAATTTGGCAGAAGGTGGAAGTGTGTTGGCGTGGAACAGGAGACAGAAGACCGAGTTGTAAAATGAAGTCACGCAATTGTGCTCTACCTGAGGGACCCCCTGCTTCCTGACTGTCTAGCTTGCACTGTGCTACTTCTCTTTTCCGCCCTCAGTTTCCTCATCTACAAACAAAGGGGGCCAGATAACTTCAGAACAGTGGTTTTCAAACTTTAATGTGTATCAGAACCACTTAGAGGGCTTGTTAAAACTCAGATTACTGGGTTCTACCCATCGAGTTTCTGATTCAGGAAATCTAGGTGGGGCGAAGATTCTGTATTTCTAAAGGTTTGCATATAATGCTGATGCTGCTGGTCCGGGGACTACACTTTGAGAACCACTGGGTTAAATACTCTTTCAAATTCTTCACCCCTAAAGTGCTATTAGTCATTCTTGCCTTTAAAGAGTTTATAATCTGATCAGCGTTTTTTCGGCAAGAGGGAAGAAGGTTGATGACTTCATTCTTTCGGTTTCTAATCAAATATTTATTTGGCACCTTCTGTGTACACATGACCACAAAGCAGAGAGAAGAAGGCTGCCACAGTCTTCCCATCAACGTTTCCCTGAGAGCCTCTGCATTGTGCAAGAGCTTTGATTCCTACAAGGCACTTTGTACAATCAAATCTACTATTTGTGGTGCCAGGGACAGGGAGAGTCTGGAAAGTTGAGATCAACAGATGGTGGTGAAGTCTCCTCCCTCCACGCGCTTTTTCAGGATGACTGGTAGAAAACGATGATGCAGAGAGAAGCCTGTTTATACATACACATCAGAATGGACGAAGCAGTCAAAGAGGAATGCCTGCCGATTAGTGTACCCAAGTCTGGGTCACTATCTCCTCCTCCATGTTCCCAGCACAAAGCTTTCGCTGAATAATCTCATTCCAGAGTCATGGTGGGTGGCATACCAGAGGACAAAGGCAGATGTGGCTCCTGTCATCTGCAGTATAGCCCCTGATGCAGATGGCATTGGAGACGAGTGGGCATATAAGGACAGAACATAACTGGCACAAGACAGAATAGGAAAGTATTTATGTTCACCAAAGGTGTTTTGGATTTGGGGGGTAGAGGGAAAAGTGAGACTATGGTGTCTATTTGGAGGGTAAACAAGGGGTGGCTTGGAATACATATGTGTATATTCATCTTGTCATACATGTTGGTCATCTTTTCTTCTCCCACTCACATTCTCTCAGCCTATATTCCTGCTTTGGCCATTGCTTCAGCAAAGAGCTGTGTGCAGGTGTGGCCTGACCATGCTCCACCCCAGCTGCGCCAGTTATCTCCTGCCTGCTGCCCTGAGCTTCCCTGCTGTGGTGTGGGAAGCCAGTGTGAGCCCGCTTAGCCAATCTGAAGTGCTAGGTAGTTACCACTCTCTGGGGCAACCTTGACCAATGGGGACCAGAGCTAGGCAATAAATACTCCTCTCTTGCAGTTTCAGACAATCTGAGGCACATAGTTCTTCAGAGGGTCTTCAGCAGGATGGAGTTCCAATTGCCCTCAGAAGCAGAAACAGCTCAACAACACATGCTTGATTTCATTTCCCCTCTTTCTCTATGACATTCTTTCAAGTCCTCCTCTTCTCAACTCTGTGGGTCACTTCCCCCCAGTAAATCACTTCCATGCAAGCCCTTGTCTCAGACCCTGCTTTTTGGGGGGACCAAAGCTAAACGATAAACACATTTCAGATGTATGTCAGCATTTTAAGAAGAACAGACAGGTTATGTCTTGTGAGCACCATCCATGTGCCAAGTTCTATATCCTTTTTAAAAATAAAGATTAATTTTAATTTCTATTAAAGTAATACATATACACAGTGTAAGAAGTCAAATAGCACAACATGATTAACGAAACAATAGTCTCCGTCATCCTCCCGCCCACTATCACTCCACTTCCCAGGGACAAGCAGCTTTAATTCCTAGCAGTGTCTCTCCATTGTTCTAAGTACCATCAATTGGTCAATTTCAGGCATTATTTATTAAAAGCCTATTACACTAAATGAAGTTTAAGTTTTTACATTCCCCATCCCACCCATTCTATCACTTTAATTGTAGTTATTTTTATTAAATTATCATGGGTTTACATTATTAGGACTCTATAAATGATCCGTTTACTGTCCTCTGGCTCCTTTCTTGTGTATCGTTTTGTTTCCTAGAGTGTGTAACCATTCCTTATATCTTCTTTCTATTTCTTAGGCTTTTATGTAGTTACTGTTATTTCTTCACACTCTGAAACATCTTCCAATACCATCTTTCATGTGACCAAATGCATCAGGTTGCTGTCAGTTGCATTTTTGTCCTGGAGTCCTACGTTCTGTGCCAGGTTCAGCAGGGCCTGCTGTAGAACTGTCACCCTGGGCCTTCCTTCCCCGCTCTTCTCCAGGCTGGTTTTCTTCACCACCCTCTGTGATGTGTTCCCCGTTTCCTGGATTGAGTGTTCGCTTCTATTTTAGTTCAATCCCTAATTTTTGATCGTGTATTCAATAACATCTTAAAAAAGGATGGATGAATGGAAGGCACAAGTTTTAAGACCTTGTTAATCTGAAAATGTCCAACCAGTTTATACAACTCTAGATTGGAAATAACTTTTACGCAGAAATTTGAAGTATTGCTCCATTGTGTTCTAGCTTCAAGTGTTGCTGAGAATGCTGAGGCCAATCTTATTTTCAGCTTCGATATGTGACTTTTACGTCCAAGGAATGTTTAATATGGCCTTTCTAATATTCTGCAACTTCACACTGATGGGGTTTGATGTGTGTCTTTTTTTGTTCATTGAGCTGAATAGTTGATGGGCCCTTTCATTTTGAAAACTCATTTCCACTAAGTTTGACATTTTTTCTTGTACTGTTTCTTTGAAGAGTCTCCCTGGTCCTTTTCTCCATTTTTATTTCTAATGACTCATCTCTATTAGCGAATGATGATGAACCACATAGATTGATTATCTAATAAGATTTTCCCTTTTTTACCTGTCCTTTGCTTTTTCCTTCTATTTGGTTATTTATTTTGAAGAAGTTTCTAGGGGATTTCCTTGTCTCCTTTAATCATTCAATCTTTGTACTAAATTTTATATTTAGCTATTTATTATATCTTCAGTTTCCAAGAATTTTTATAATAGAAACTTGTTCTTATTTCCTGAATGCAACAGAAAAAAACTATATATTTTTATATAACAGCAATAAATAATTAGAAAATACAATTGATATTTTGATATATAACTTACAATAGCAATAAAACATATAATGTACCTAGGAATAAATCTAACACACAAAAATGTGTATGGTCATTATGGAGAGAATAATTATAACATTTTTGAAAGCTGTTAAAACCAAAATAAGTGGAACAGCATGCCATGTTCATGGATAAGGAGATTCAATATCGTGAAGATGTCAATTCTCCCCAAATTGATTAATTTACTTAATATAGTTCTCCCTCAAAATCCTAAAGAACTTTCAGTGGAACTCAACAAGCTTATTCTGAAACTTATATGGAATAGCAAGATCCAAGGAGCTAAGACGCTTCAGATGAAGAAGAATCAGATCGTAAAAGTTGCTCTTTCTTATATTAACACAAATCTTTGCCATTGATTTGCCTTTGTAACCCTGCATCATCAACATAATATCTTTTTTTTTGAGGAAGATTAGCCCTGAGCTAGCTACTGCCAGTCCTCCTCTTTTTTGCTGAGGAAGACTGGCCCTGAGCTAACATCCGTGCCCATCTTCCTCTACTTTGTACATGGGACGCCTACCACAGCATGGCTTTTGCCAAGCGGTGCCATGTCCGCACCTGGGATCCGAACCGGCGAACCCCAGGCCGCTGAGAAGCGGAACCTGCGAACTTAACCGCTGGGCCACCGGGCCGGCCCCAACAACATAATGTCTTAATTACTTAAATAGATTAATGTAGTCCCAAAATAAACCCACACATATATGCAAACCTGGAGAATCAGAAGAGCGTAGAGTGGTGCTGGCCAGGTAGAAATGTAATACAAGCCACTTAGGCAATTTTAAATTTTCTAATAGTCACACTAACAAAAATAAAAAGAAGATAAAGTCAACTTTAATAATATGTTTTATTTAACCCACTATGATAAAAATATTAAAAATTATTAGTGAGATATTTAACACTTTTTTTGGACTAAGTTTTTGAAATCTAGTATATGTTTTACCCTTACAGCATGTCTCATTTCAGCTCCTCTGTTGCACTAGCTCCATTTCAAGTGCTCAGTGGCCGCAGGTGGCTAGTGGCCGCTATACTGGACACTGTCGGTATAAAGGTTAAGAATGTCGGCTTTGCAGCCAGAATCACTGCTTACTAGGTGTGTAACCTTGAGGAAATTGCTTAACCTCACTGGGCTTCAGTTTGCTCATCTGTAAAATGAGAGCAATAACAGTATCTACGTCAAAGCATTGCAATACGGGTTAAATAATTTAGAATCCTCTTTTATGGTTTGCTCCACTGGTACCAAACACTCTCCTAAATGCCTTTCATGCAGTATTATTAGCCAATGTATGACAGAGGCAGGTCATTAGAAAAGGATAAACTTTTCAAAGAGTGGTTCTGAGCATCATATTTCATGTGGCAGTTATCAAAAATAGACGACAATCTCACAACATACATTAAGACTAATTCCAGTTGAATCTAGACCTTAAATGTGAAAGGCAAGCTTTCAAACTTTAACAAATTATTCTCTACTCAGAGGTCATGGAGATATTCTCCTGTATCATTTTTTTTTTCAAAAAAATTTTTTTCAAAAACACCATCCATAAAGGAAGGGTGATAAAATTGACCACAGAATTTGTATTTCTCAAAATGCACCGAAAAGATAAGTCAATAAAGGGGAGAACATATTTTCTACTCATATAACCAACAAAAGATTAGTATTTAAAATACATAAAGAACTATAAGAAGATGACTAACAATCTGCTTTTTAAAACGGGCAAGCGAAATGAATAGGTACTTTACTAAGAGGATGTATGTATGACCTATAAATATTTGAAATAATGTGCAACCTCATTAGTCACCAGAGAAATACAAATTAAAACCAAAATAACATATTTCACAACCTCTAGATTGGCAAAAATTAAGCTGGCAATACCAGGGGTTGACGAGAACACGGAGCTCAGGAAATTCTCATACATCTGGCGGAGTGTATTTGGTCAAATCCACTGTGGGAATTATTTTCATTATCTTGGAAAGCTGAACACGAGCAAAATCTACACCCCGGAGAGTCCCCCACTACACAGATACTTTGAAGAATCCATGGCCCAGATGCAGTCAGTGACTTGTGGAATATCGGCCAGGACGTCACTGTCCACAACAACGCAAACCTAGAAACAACCAGAAATCCACCCAAAAGAGAATGAATGCCTAAATTACAGGATTTTCTTGAAAAGTAATTCTATACATCAATGAAAAGATCAACTTGCATACACATTTCAATGTGGATGAACCTCAAAAGCATAATGTTGGGCAAACACAGCGAGTTGCAGAATAAATGCAGTATGACACCATTTATGTAAAGTTCAAAAGCAGGCAAAACTAAACAATCTATTGTTTAGAGATATATACATATGTGGTAAAATTACAAAGGAAAATGAAGAAAATGATGAAAATGAAATCCAGCACAGTGGTTTCTTTGAGATGGAGAAGGATCCAACGGGGCAGGAACACATACGAGGTTCAAAGTTATTGGTGAGACCCTCTTTCCTAAGGCAAATGGGATGTACAGGCATTTTTACTATGAGTATTGTAACTGTGTATGCATATCATATTTACCCTTTTGATGCACATTATATATATATATTTTTCTGCTTTATTTCCCCAAACTCCCCCGTACACAGTTGTATATCTTAGTTGCAGGTCCTTCTAGTTGTGGTTGCACATTATATTTTACAATGGAGGGAAAACTGGTTGGAATTTGCGTTGTGCATTCGGGCCTTTTGTTTGTTGGGCTTTGCTTCGTGGGATCCTGGAGTCTGGGGTGATTAGACTGTGAGCTGGAGTTTTCATTGGGGGACCCCCAAATGCCAAAATCTGTATGCTTCTTCTCTGGGTCTGTTCCATTTTCCAGGGAATTCTCCAACCCCTTGCATGGGGTGAATACCTGGTTTCCAGCAATTCCGAGCTCTAGGGGAAGAGAGACTGGTGGGATGGGAGCTGGGGGCACATACGGAATTCCTCTCAAACTCTGCACCCCTGCCTCACCCTCTTTGGAGAGGTGGTTGCCTTCCTGTATGGGGTGGAGGAGGGAACCCAGGGTTTGCTCCTTTCTCAGGGACTTCCAGGTAATTCCTGCATTTTCAGTTCTATGCTCAGCCGTGTCTTCCACAGTCCCTGGTGCCCACATTTCAGAGCCATCTACATTTCCTGGAGGCCACATGGATTTGCCTCTCGTCGCCCTTCCCCCACACCCCACTGTGCGCCTCTTTTGCTGAGTTAGTTTTTCCTCTTCCATTGGTTTTCCATCTACAAACATGTTCTTGATGCCTTTCATCTTCTGTGGTTGCTTCTTCCATTCCTTTTCTCCTTTACTCTCATTTTAGTGAGGTTTTGAGGATAAACACATGTGTTCGATCTACTGTGTTTAACTGGAATTACTTCTAACAGCAACCCTTTCCATGATGGATGGTCATCCCCATTTTGCAGTTAAAGAAACTGAGAACATAAAGGGAGCAGCCACTTGCTGAGCCAAGACTCAGTCGCAGGTGTGGGTAACTCCAAGCTACACACTTTTCCTCCTCCACTGCCTCTCTCCCAGCAAGAAGGCTCTAGGGTCTTGTAACCCTTCTGGCTGAGCTGCATCCTTTTATCTAACCCAGAGCCCTCTGCCGCAGGTTCCCATGACTACACTCCCCCGGGTGTAACGAACATCTCTAGCAGGACACTCGGCACAGCGGCACAGCCACAAAGCTGTGCTGTCAGCCAGGTGTGGGAAAACCAGCGATGCTCCCTTGGGCGCAAGCAGAGTGACCTTGATTCTTGATGTTAATGGCTTCACACAGGCAGCAAGAGAGTTTCTTTTGGAAGCAGCAGATAGTCATCGGGGTCATCAACCTGGTTCATACTGAGAAGCACTTGGAATGAAATTTTATCCTGCAGTGGTGGGGGAGAGAAAGCTATGGGAAAGTTACTTCTTTGTTTTTTTTTTTTTTTCTTTTTCTTTGACAACCACAAGTTTCCTGAGCTCCCTTAGAACCAAATTCCTGTTTTGACTAAATGGAAAGTCTCCAAGGATGGAGGGCTGATGGGGGAGATTTCTCTCAAAGGCACCCTCTGTAGCCTTCCATCAATTTTTCCGCCACCCTCCCTGGCTTGTCCTCCTTTCTTTCTGCTCTCTCTGGCCCCATCTGTGCTATATCCATCAGCTCCCCACAATGCATCTTCTTCTAGGTATCGCTTGCTGGGTCATGGGTGGGCCAGGCCCCCAAGGGATCAGTGGGATGGGTCCATGGGGTCGGGCGCTGACAGGGCAGGCAGGCACAGGGGTAGGCTGCAGGGGCCATGAGCCCAGCCTGAAGCTTTGCCTCCTTTGCCTGCCCCATCGGCCCCAAAGTCCCCAGATGGTCCAGGAAGAGTCTACGGGGCTTCATAGATTCCTATTATCTTCCCGTGCTCCTGTGATTATACGGGCAGGCATAGGACCCACCTTCTGCATCTTTAGGGCCAAGGTCTATGAAACCAGTGGCCAGGCGAGAGAGGAGGAAAAGAGCATTTGCCACAGGAAACTACAAATAGAAGAAGAACTTACTTTTCCTCTAAAATGAAAACCACTCGCACCGCACCCAGATCTCAGTGATCCTAGAGCCACACACTGAGCTGCCACAAGGTCATTCTTAGCCTCCAATGGTCAGAGGTTTCTCTGTTGTCATGGTTTCAAGCCTCTGTTTGCCAACACCACTGAAATAACCAAAGCCAGAGCCAGCCCTCCACCTGCAGCATTCCTGTATTTTGTTTTTAGAGTACCTCTTTTAGTTGTATAATAGAAAACACAAGCATACATGCAGGAATAGAATCTACATTTCTTTCAGAGTAAGGACCTTGTTTATTTTTAATCAAAAGCCTAGGATTAAAAGGATACAGCATATTGGCATAAAATGAAATATTATTATATTTATTGAGAGGTTACATGTGCCAGGAGCTTTTCTCAGTACTTTATATGCATCTTCTCATTTTCTCCAATAGTCCTATGGGAGAGATGCTACCATCTTCTCTTAGAATCTGAAGCCCAGAGAGGTAACATGCCCAAGGATGTACAGCTAGTGAGTTGTAGATTATATATTTACAGACAGACATGCACACACACAGACATATTTATATTAAGTGAGTCTATGAGGGAAAAAAATTCCCTGTCCCTTAAAAGTTCAGCAGATATTGATGGAGTCCCTGTGCGTCAGGGCGCTGTGTATGAGGCACTGCACTAATTACTGGGGATTCAGCATTTGATCCTATATGGCCCCTGTCCTCGGGGAGCATATGTTGGAGGGGCAGGATGCATGCAAACCCCACTACCTCCAGTACAAGGCAGTCTGTGTGGGATAGGGTACAGTGGAGTGTGGAGGAGGTGAACGGACTCTCACCATGGGAATCTGGGAAGGATAAGTTAAGTTTGTGTGTAGGGAAGGGAAAGAAAGACATTCCAGGCAGAAGGAAGGACATGAGAAAAGCTGGGATGTACAAAAGGGCATAGTGGCATTTGTGTCTTTGACCCTCCTGGACTTGCTGTCTCCCCAGTAGTAACATGGGTATCCGTACAATGCTAAGAGTTACTTCGGGTCATTGGCACATTGTAGGACCTTGACACTACACATTTACTGAATAAATGGAAAAATGAAGAAATGCATCTTACTGGAATACTCAGATGGGATATACAAACCTGTAAGAATGAGGTCTCCCTCGGTGACTAGATTTGCCTCCATTAGTTTATATGTATTAATTGCCAAAGAGAAAAATCTTGAGTCGCTGGTTAAAAAGGAAGCTTGGACCAACAGAGATGACCAGAGGGGATATGTTGCTGCAGGTGGATTTGGAGCACCTCTTCACTGACCCTTTCAAGGCTCCATCTCTCTGTCCAGGGCCCATGGCAGTGATGTGCCTTTCTTGGGTGTGGCTGGCAGTGAGTGTGAATTTGGGTTGAACTATTGGATCAAAGACAGAGCCATTCTATGGAAGGGCCATGAGGGGAGGAGAGAATGCTGAGTGACAGGAGAAGGGACAGTAGAAATGCACTAGCTACAAGGAAGACAAGCTGATGGTGAATAGGAGGGTGTCACTTTCTGTGATGGCTGGAGACCAGGGTTGCTCCAGGAGCGTCCCTGTCTCAGGCACTTAGGCCTAGAGTGCTATCATTTTTTAGGGTGAAGTGGATATTAGGGGTTTGAAAGAAGGGAAGCGACCCAAGGGAATCGACAGACTGGAAATGTCCAGGGGAGTCAAGAATCATTTGCTTTGGGCTAAAGGTAAAAGCAGAAGGAGGCAAGGAAATGATAATGAATTTCTTGACTGGCCGAGCACGAACCCGGGACGGTTTAGAATGCAGGGATTAGATGGAGGGGGTTAGGATACAGAGTGATTTCTCAAAAGACTCGGCTCTTTTGCTGGAACATTCTATGTGCCCGCGCCTGTGACTTGGGCACAGTTTGCACCCCTGTAGATCTCTTTGTCTTTCAGTGAAAGTCATTTTGCAGCACTCATGATGACTATGGGGCTTGAGTGGGAGCCAGGAAGAGCTGGAGGTCATGCACCCAGGGCTGAGCCCTCAGGAAGGATTCCCCCAAGTTTTCAGGCAGCAGAAGTAGCCTCAAAGGCTGGCAATAGGGGCCTTGTGATTCATCCTGCAACCTCTTCCAATGGCCTCTTGGTGCATCCCTGCACCTACCACCAAGCCAACATCACACTCAGTCACGCTCCTTGCCTCTTCCTTTCCATGCAGGAAGGCCAGGATGACTTCTTTGAGGGTTATGTTTCTTGCTGCTGACACAGATCCCCAGGCATGTGGACTAACGTGCTGTGTTTGAGCATTAACTTTCCATCGGAGCCTACACAAGGGTCACCAAATTGGATGAGACCACAGGCCTACTGTCTCTGCTGTTCTATCTGAGCTCGGCACCTATGGACTTAAGTAAATCCTCAGAAACTGTAATTCAACCTATAATTCTTGGGGAGGATGCATTCTTCTTGGTGTCTACTGAGCACCGTTGGCCCACACTTATCCTGTTACGCTAGCAAGATATTTTAAAATAATATGAAATGTTAATGCACATTATGATAATTTTTCCTTTCTGTTTCTTCTAATTCTCATATTTTGATATCATCCTTTTTTATAAAATTCAATAACATCACAATTTTCTATTTTCCCTTTTACCACTGTATTAATTTCTCATTGCTGCAGTAACAAATTGCCACAGATTTAATGACCTAAAACAACACAGACTTGTTCTCTCACAGTTCTGGAGGGCAGAAGCCCTAAAATCATGGTGTCAGCTGGGCCCTTTTCCTTCTGGAGCCTCCAAGGAAGAATCTGTTTCCTTTTTGGCTTTTTTGGCTTCCAATGGCTTTGGCTCATGGCATTGTCCCCCATCTTCAAAGCCAACAGCCTTAGCATCTTCAGATCTCTCTGTCCCCCTGCTTCCATCACCACATCACTTTCTGACTCTGACAATCCTCTTCCCTCTTACAAGGGCCCTTGTGGTTACGTTGGGCTCACCTGGATAATCCAGGATAATCTCTCCATCTGAAATCCTTAACTTAATTACATCTGCAAAGTCCCTTTTGCCACATAAGAACACATTCAAAATTCTGGGGATTAAGATGTGGACATCTTTGGGGCTATTATGCAGCATTCCACAACCACTGCAATTGTGAAGTTAATTGTATTGTGATTACTGGTAAATATTTGTTGATTTTCTGCAATATTTATCACTTAGTCTGAGGAACAAGTTCCAGTGGATATTAATTCACCTTCCATTGGAGTCTCTGATACTTGAATAAAAGTAAGCAAAGAAATGTCAATGATACTCATGCATATTTTTCCAGCACTCCAACATAAGCCTAGACCACAGTAGGTAATAAATGTTTATTTAAAAAACATAAGAAAAATTAGTCTATGACTAATTCAAATTTTTACACAGTTTTTGTGAGGTACAGAAATAATATTCCTTCTGCTTAAGAATGAATGATCTTAGATGGATTCATTTTGACTTCTAATGACAATTAGAAAAAGAATCCAGCCAAAAAGTTATTATTAGTAAATGCCAAAGAACGTCAGAGCTTAGTCCCTAGGTGTCCTGCGCTATGATGATGCTTTGCATTATCTCATGTAATCTTTACCACAACACTATGAGCTTGGTACAGTAATTATTTCCACTTTGTGGGTGGAAAGGTGAAGGTCAAAGAAGTTTTGTAGTTGTCTTACTAGGGGTTTAACTAAGGCTTATGGAGTCCCCAGACGGTTGGCCAGATCGGGTCTATGCCTACTCCTCGCTACATTATTGGCTTTGATGGGTATTTCTGGCTTCAGCCTGGTGGTCCTGTTGAGGCAGAGGGTGGGAGCCTCATGTATCACCCACCCCATCTTTTCCCTTAGCTTTGGGGTAAACCAGAAGAAAGGACCGTCACCTCCTCAGCAGGGGTAGCTCCCCCGGAAAGCTAGAATCGAGAAGGCTGCGAAGGTATTTTGCTTTATTTATCTTTTGGATTCTCCTTCTGCAAGGAGCCTCTACACCTAGACTTTTCAAAAGCCCTAAGAGTGAGTGAATGAGTGGAATTTGCCAGGGGGTGGGCAATAGGGATAGGCAGCAAGAGTTTCTTCTGCTTGCAGCTGCTGCCAGCTTTGATGCTGTTCTTTCTCCAGAGATGGGAGCCTTCTTGACTCACGTCCTCAGTAAAAGAGGAAGAAATAGGGAGACGAGGACCAAGGCTGAGCCTGCAGCCTTTGATGGGCCAGAAGGTAGGGAAGAGAGGTTGGGTGGCTGGTGGGACTTTGGGGAGCTGAGGTTATGGTTAGAGATGAAGAATGTGGACTTCCTGGGTGCCTACTCTGACTCCACCACTCAGTAGCGGCGTTTACTTAACTTTTATTATTATTATTGTTTTTCTGCCTCACTTTTCTCATCAGTAAAATGTGGATAAAGACAAAAGCTCAGACCTTATGGGGTTGTTGTGAGCATAAGTAAGTCAATAGATATAAAGCACAAAGGACAGTGCCCATTAAGTGCTCAATAAATGTGAGCTATTGTGAAAACTACTCTTGTTAAGACCTTTTGGAAGGGAAATGGAGCTGAAAGAGCAGGGCTTCCTCCACGGCATGTGCCAGCAGTGAAATGTATCAAGTGGGAAGGGGCCGTAGGATTGCCCTATTTGGCAAATAAAAACACAGGACTCTGAGTTTAATTTGAATTTCAGATAAATACCAAATATATATATTTGGTGTAAGAATGTTCCATGCATTGTTGTTTATCTGCAGTACAAATTTAACTCTGAATGCTGTATTTTATCTGGCAATTCTGTGGGGGGTGAGAGACAGAGGCGGAAGGAAAATGAAATCTCTATTTATTCCCAGAAGAAAAATGTCCATGCATTAACAGCAGTATTCCATCCAACTCCCCTTCTCGTGTTATGTTTCCAGAGGATTGAAAGCCAGACGAGGAAACCTCTGTCTCCAGCCTCCACCTGGCTCTGATGGCTGAGACCAGGTAGCCACTTCACTGCATTAATCCACCCCATGAAACTGGAGCTCGTGTGTGCTGGTTATGAAGCTACTCTGCCCTCCATCCCCTCCGCCTTCCTCAAACACACAGGCACGCAAACACACAAAGGCCTCGTCGGCTACAGAGGGAAAGGCTAAGGGGGAGAAGGGGCGGGGGGGGGGGGGGGGGGGGGGAAGGATTAGAGTTTTATCAAAATAGCATCTGCAGAGAGCCTTCCAGGATAGGCACCATTTCCGAGCACGTCTGTGGCCTGGGGCCAGGCCTGGGGCAGATGGGAAAACACCAGCTGGCCAGGGAAGGAGTGGTCCCTTGAGGGTGGAGGCTCCACCAGGTGCACGGGGGTGGGAGGGACTCTCTTCCTCCCTTCCCAGGGCCTCCTGCCCCACCAACTCTTTCTGAACTTTTTTTTTTTTTGCCTTTTTGGCCAAACTGTTCCTTTTCAAGCATCAGATAGCAAGAACTCCTTTAGCCAGGATATTAATATTGCTGGGACTCTGGAATTTCACATGGGGTTCACCTGTGTCTGGGAGCGGCTGAAGGCCCTCCTGGCGCAGCAAGCCTGTAGGTCTGGGGCCAGAACCCTGCTGCTTTGGGGAGCTGTACTCCTTGGAAGGCGTCTTATCCCGTCCTCTGCCTTCACCCCGGGCTTGCTCTAAATCAATGCAGATAAGACAATAAGAAGAGAATATTTTATTCCTCAAGCTCACAAGTGTTCCTGGCTCTCAACACTGGCAGCAAAGTTCTGTCTAGAGTTCACCCACATCTTCTGGCTGCACTGAGATCCTCTCCCCCACTCCTTTTATCGGTCCTTGTTCTCACAGATGTTTTTCTGTTTCCTTCCTGCTTCTCAAGTCTCCTTATCAGGAAAGGGGAGAAAAATCAGAGTGGCTCACTTAGCCGTCTATCTTGAGGCGTAGAAGGACTTTCCTAAACATGGGAAGACATCAAGGGAAGAAATCCACAAGGAAGACATTAATGGATGTGATTCTGTAAACACTGAAGACTTGCGTGTCTCAAAATACCATAAAAACACATACACAGGAAATATTTGGCACATATAGCCTTTATATAAAGAACTTTTCCAAATCAATAACAAAGAGAATCATATAACTAATGAAGGAATTTAAATGATTAATAAATATATATAGAAAAAAGGTCAAGCTGAGTAGCAACAAAAGAATTCGAGTTGAAGTAACGACATTCATTTTCTGTGTAAGCTTATTTTTCTGTGTCTAAAAAAGTGAGAAATTTTTTTTTACAAATGGTAGTACCAAGTGTTGGCAAGAATGTAGAAAAACTGGGAGTTTCAAGCAACATAAATTATAGAGTTAAAATGTACTGTGTTTTGGAAGGGTATGAGGCAGTGCATATCAAGAAACAAAAATGTTCATACGTTTTGAGACAATTATTCTATGTCTAGGAATCTTTCTGAGAAAATAATTAATGTTTTATGCCAAGATTTAGCCGTGGGGATGTTCACCGCAGTACTGCTTATAATGAGAAAGAACTTGAAACTTGAAGTTTATATCCAACAGTTGTTTTAATGAATTCTGACACGTTAATCGTTGGGCTGTGTAGGCGTTTAAGGTCATGCTGTGGGACGCGGTTTTTAAGCAATTCTCAGTAGAGTCTTCCGGGATGAGATTTTGGGTTCTAGGTCTGCCATCCCTGCTGGGCACTCTTCTGTTTTACATACTAGGCTTCCATGTAAGATTTAATTTGAACCAAAGAGTCACTTAAAAAGTTTGAAAACCGCTCTTGGAAAGGAGCATTTAGGGTGCTGCCAGATAGTTTCTCCTCCCTACCTCAGATCCACTCTCCCACCTGCTCTACTCTGCCTTCTGCCCCAAGCAGCTGACCTCTTTGGACCATATCAAGGGACTCCTCGTCCTTTACTTCCAGTTGGCTTCAGCCAGTGGGGATTCTCAGCAGAACACCAGGGAGAGAGGGCAGAGGAGTGATTCTCCTGGCTGCGCCCCTGTGAGATCACTAGGAGCTGATGTTCCTCAAACTGAAAGTCCTTTCAGGAGGCCAACTCTGCATAATTCTCCCTCCAAGTTTCTTTTTTTTTTTTGAGGAAGATTAGCCTTGAGCTAACACCTGCTGCCAATCCCCCCTCTATTTTTTTTGCTGAGGAAGACTGGCCCTGAGCTAACATCCATGCCCATCTTCCTCTACTTTATATGTGGGATGCCTGCCACAGCATGACTTGCCAAATGGTGCCATGTCGGCACCCAGGATACGAATGGGTGAATCCTGGGATGCCCAAGTGGAGCATGTGCACTTAACTGCTGTGCCATTGGGCAAGCCCCTCCCTCCAAGTTTCCATAGACCCTTCTTCCACCTCATTCTTCTGTGCTGAGAGGTAGCAACAGCTGACATTACTACACTGTCACTTCTGTTCCTGTACACCTAGGGTAGCCATATAATTCATCGTCACCTTAAGAGTGAAGGAGGGTTATAAAGTAATTTTCATGTACTTATTGATCGGAAATTAGTTTTATTATGCTGATGGACTTAAAAAATAATTCTATTTAAAAACTTCTTTCAAAAGTAAAGATCTTTAAGAATATAAAATAGAAAATGAGTACTCGTTAAATCAAAATTGTAAAAAGCTTATTTAAACTGATCATTGAAAATTACATAAGTAGAATAATAATTATTCTTGATGCATAATCAATCCTTTTCTCTATTACTGCATCACTGGTATTTTTTTGAAGAATTTTTTCTTTTTTATCATGTAGTCTTATTATTTTTTAATTTTTAAAAGTATATTTTAAAATTTTCTTCGAAATTGTGTTTTATGGTGAACACATTGGAATTGACACCTTGAAATGATTCTTTTATGTAGACCATAGTATTTTTAATTGAGAGAATGCTCTCTAAAGTACCTGGTTAACTTACGCTCACGTAGGACATTCCCAATTGTAATTGTTTTCCTATGAAACGTCTAAATACTGCAGACTAAATATTTTTCCACTTAATAGCTTTTAACCCCTAATCAGATGTCCTATCTTCAACAAATGCTTTTATGAGAAAAAGCTTGCCAAATCAGTAGTTTCTAACCATTCTTTTGGATATTTGGCTGAGCTTAGATGCTGTAAACTTCTAGTCCTTCTCAATGCTGGTCCATTCTTGTAGAGTACAAATTTATCTAATTAAAAATGGAAACCCTTTCTAAAGATTCTTTCTACAAGCTAAGATAGTCCAAAGCCCAATTACAGATTTTCAAAATTAAATCCTTACCCCATTTTAGCCTTCATCATCTAATTTGCTTAGTTTTCTTCTTGTTTTATAAGACCAATGACATCCTGTTTTCAAGCTTCCTTTTCCATAATTGCAATTTGTTAAAAGTTCAAAAGTTGAATTTTTTGGCACTTCATTTGCTGAATGTTTTGATTAAAAATTTCAACTGATTTTGAAGAAAATACAATTAGAAGGCTTATTTATAGAAATGTTCACTATAATTTTAGGACATTTATGTTAATTTGCATGTGTTTCATAGCTTCAAGCATTTCTAAAATCCAGTTGATGACAGAAAAACAAGAGAAAGCACTTACTGCCTTGCTAAAGTGCTTTTTTTTTTCTTTTTGAGGAAGATTAGCCCTGAGCTGACTACTGCCAATCCTTCTCTTTTTGCTGAGGAAGACTAGCCCTGAGCTAACATCTGTGCCCATCTTCCTCTACTTTATATGTGGGATGCCTACCACAGCATGGCTTTTGCCAAGCAGTGCCATGTCCGCACCTGGGATCCGAACTGGTGAACCCTGGGCCACCGGGAAGCGGAAACTGCCAACTTAACAGCTGCGCCACCCGGCCGGCCCCCAAAGTGCTTTTTAACTTTTGGATTTAACATCAACTCTGACATGAAAAGTGTATAGTTGTTACCATATATAAATAAAAATGCTTGCATGTTTTGAAAACTAAAGCTTTTATTTGAATTGTAGACTTTTTGAAAAGATTAAGAATTATGTGTGTACTCCTGACAATTCTAAGTAGGTTTTTACTCTATGGATTTGTTCATTTGGTAAGAATATTGTTTTTACCATAATGTTCTTGACCAAAATTTGTGTTCATGTTACAACTACCAAAACAAATAATTTTATCTTCAATGTCAGACATTTTAACTTAATTTAACGTAGTTTTGATGTCAGATTAAACTTTCAAGAGTTTTAGTTTGATTCTATGAATTGAATTAAAACATTGAGCCTTGTTTTTGAATTCAGGATAACTGATTTCCTATTTGAATCGTCTAAAGACACTGACACAAAATTTGCATTATTTAGGTGTTTACCAGGTTCATCCTCAGCTAACAGAGCCAGTAGATTAACAGATATCATTTCACATTTGCTCATAAACAAGAAAACTTAGAGTTAAAAATGAGCAAAATTATGTTAGGAGAACACTCATTTGATCTAAATGCAAAGTCATGAAAAGTCACGGTTCGCAGATATGTAAACGTACTTTCTGTAGCTGTACGTGTGAAATTATTGTTTGGAGTCATGGACTTCAAAATACTTCTTAATGAAATAGATGCTGATGCTTCTTCACCATATTTGTGTCTTTAGTATTTCCCATGATTAGTGATATGATTATCCCATAATAAATGTCAATAAACGTTTTGTGCAAATTACATGCTCATCGCCAACGTTCTTGAGAAACGTAAATTCAATGCTTCATATGTCATTAAATGTGCACTTATGTTTTTTAGAGGGCATTGCAGGTGGAAGCGTTTATTGCAAAGTAAAAATTTTAGCAAATGGTAAAAATAAATAAGTAATTGCAGCTTATTTTACACCAAAAAGAAATGACAAAGGTGCTGTGGTTTTGTTGCTGGGTGTGTATTTCCCGCACACATTACATATGTAATTAATCTAGAATTGCCCACCCTTCCCAACCTTCCAACTGCCTGCTATCCTGGGAGCTGTGAGTGCCTCTCGACTTCGGCACATTCTGCTGCCAAATGATGGCTGTGCCCTCCAGTGCCTGCTAGGAACAGCAGCACCAAATACTCGTAGCACTGCAGCCTGAGACTAGGAGACACTGTCCCTAGCTGCTTGTGCCAGGCGTACTTTTTAAAAAATTATTATTACTGAGTGTCTGGAATACCTTTCTTAGAAAGTAGGCACTAATTACATTGTCTGAAAATGGCAGGGAAAAAAAAGATCATTATCCCAGGTAGTCTTCCAGATCTAACGACATGTTCAACGCACACATGTCTCACAGACTACTAGATGGCACCACGGCAGATGCTGAAAGTATAAAACAGAGTTTTCCTAACCCATCACACCTAATTGTAGGGCAAGAATTGATGATAAGACTTTATCAAAAAGTGGAGAATCTGGGAAATGTCATACTGGATACGATCCCGAGACAGCAGATATATCCCAGGATTATCCCAGGCAAACTTGGATGCGTGGCCACCTTATCTGCAACCCACACACGCTTTGTGAATAAACCCTTCTGGACTCATCCTATTTCAAGTGTGCCATCTGTTTCCTGTTGGGTTCCTGGCGGATACAGTGGGATAAAATGCTGTTCACAGGATATTGTTACATGACAAGAGATCACAAAGTAAAGTGACAGTATGCTTCAAATTAAGTATGCTAGGTAGCTACGTATACGTAATTGCACAGAAGAAAAATCCTGGGGACACATATATCAAAACATCACCTGCAGTTATATCTGGGTGATAGGATTAAAAATGACTGTTTTTCCTTTCTTGTTTTTTTTTAACAAGAAAGGATTTTTTTTTTTTGTTAACGTGGAGTTTTAAAAGTATCTCCAGTAAGCAAGTATTGTATTTGTAATAAGAAAAAAAAGAATTATTTTTCACAATCCCTTGTGAATGGAGGTGGAGGTCAAAAGGCCTGCATTGGCTTTCTGCCGTGGCTCTCATAACCACATTGTATTCTCTAGTTTGCATCTTCCATCTTAGAAGTGGGCACCTACTTGCCTTCAATTCCCTCTTATAAAAAGCAATTCTCTAGTGAAATCTTCTCACAGATTTTCACTGTAGTCCTCTGGAGAATTCCTCTTGGATATTACTCAGGAGTGTGAACGCTGGCCATAGAGAATATCTCAACATAAATTTGACTTGGTTGAGTCCTACCAGACTCTCCTTCACAATGACGGCATTAGTCTATACTCTCATCAGAGGGAGTGAGGACACCTTTGTTCCCATATCCTCACAGACACCTGGAGTTATCCAGTTTGCTGATGATGTCTGCCAATCTGATGAATGTAAAATGACCCGCTATTGTTATCACATCTATGTGTCTCAGTTACAAATGAGTTCTTGTCTTCACGTTTTGTTTTGCAGATTGAGTTTCTTCTTCTGTGGTTGCCTGTTCACACCTTTCGCCCATTTCCTTTGGGGTATTCTGTCTTTTTCTTTGTGTTGATTTCCAAGAGTTCCTTGTATATGCCCAAAGAATTCAAAGTAAACTACAAATCCAAGAAAATTTTTCATTAACCACAGATGGTCAACCTTCAGTCATCCATGGTAAGTGTAGGGACAAAGGTTTAACTGATAACCTCAAACTCATTAGTGTTTAGTTTCGCAATGTGGCAGAGGCACACATGCATCTGTGAACATGGCCAACCTTGGTCGTGTCATTTGGAGCCCCAGTTTGGGAATGGGCACTATCCAAGTAGGGTCACAGGTAATGGAAGTAGATTTCAGTTGTCAAACATCCTAGCTCTTACATTCATGACCAAACTGGTTACCATAGGGGTGTTTTCAGTTCAACTTAAAAGAGAGCATCCAAGTACTGAAAATGAATAATGAATGCATTGATGATAATTGACATTTGTTGAGCCCTCACTATGTGTCAGTCTCTCCATGCTAGGTGCTTCACTACGTTATAACCAGATCACGTAAGTGCTACTACTCTACCCATTTTACAGGTGTGACAACTTAGGTTTGAAGAGCTTAAGTACTTGCCCAAGTCCATGCAGGTAGAACTGTAAGATCCAGGAATTGAACCCACTTAGCTAAAAGAACTACGATGTTAAAAGAAAAAGCAAGATCTATCATAATTCTTCTTTTCAAAGTTATGTTGATAAATAATCTCTAAGAATACTTCTGAAGAAGTCATATAGGGATAGCAGAAAATTAGAGTTTATAAGGCCCTTTAAGAATTACCTAATCCAACTGCTAAATTTACAGGTTCAGGAAATGCAGCTCAGGAAGGTGACCCAGTTTATTCAATATTATGCAGCCGATTTGTAGAGCGGCTGGAACCCGAGCTTTCTGCCTTTAGGTCTAGGTGTTTTCCTTTTAATTAGTAAGGAAAAGTCCGTGACTGGCTGCACTTCTCCACAGCTCATCGGCAATTAGCTATGCATGAAAGGTTTTTGGATAAATATAATGGCGCATTATTGTCAAAACTAGATTTAAGCCCAAATAACTGAGGCCATTTGAAAAGAGATGAGGGAGGAAGGAAGATGACTCATTCACATCCTTAGAAGAATTTTTGTGTGAAAAATTTTCCTCTATCTCAATCTTAGATGGACAAAGTACTGTGGTATGAGGAGGAGATAGGAGAGGAAGGGAGAGGCAAGACTACACACACACACACACACACATACACACACGCATACACATACACACATATTCTTACATTTGCACAAATGCAAATACGTATTTGGATTTGTAAATCTTGGCAAACCATTTTCAAAAGTGAAGGCAGAGACAATAGAAGTCATTTTTGGGAGGCAAAAATGTTTTGGCTTTCCATAATGGGAAAGATGTTGAGGAAGGACAATTTTCAGGATTCTTAGAAATGGGACTTTCGGAGACTGGAGGTCCAGCAGGGCAGAATGGAGCACAGCCTTCTCAAAAAGAATATGTCAGAAGAGAGGCCATCTGAGTACAGAGGGCTCAAGATGGAAGAGCTGGCCTTTCCAAGTTTGGGAAAAGAGGGCTCTGCCCCAGGCTATAGGGTCACCCAAAGATAGAAATGAGTCACTAGTCAGCGGTGGCTTTAGGGCCAAATAATATAGATGAACGTTAACTACAATAGGAGTTAGGAGTATGCTTGTCTCATCTGTGTAGGAGCCAAGGAAGAAGATGGGAATGGGAAATTGGTGAAAGAGTAGATGAGGAGGCTGCAGAAACAGGGTTCTGCCAGCGAAGAGAGGAATTATCCCCCATTCTTCCTAGTGACGGTAACATCACAGAGACGACCTGGGGACCTCTTCTAGGCACAGGAGGTAGTGACAAAACCCTCATTCACTGAAGCTCTATGTTTCTGTGACAGGCAGAGGTGGAAGGGGAGGAGGGATCCATTGGAAAAAAAAAAAAAAGCCTAGCTGCAACTATAGCTCTACACCTGCCATGGGAGGATTTTAAAGATGCTTATCAGAGGCCAGAGAGATGCGGGCCGGTTGGAGAAGCAAGCTGCCTAATGAAAGAAAGGCCAGCGGAAAGAAGCCAGAAATAGGCCTGGAAGATCCAGTTCCAGCAGGAGGAGCCTGAAGGAGACAGATGAAGTGGGCAGTGAAAACCCCTTGGGGAGGTGGGTTGGACGGAGCCCAGGCAGGGTGGTGGAAAAGGGCTGTTGGTGCCAGGAGAAGAATGAATTGAGTGAGAGGCTACAGGAGGGTGGGAGGGAGGGGCCACAGGGCAGGCCCCGCAGGAATCGGAGACATCCAGTGAGAGATGATGATTATTCCAGCTGTCCAAAACCCGTTCTGTTGATTTCACGCTGGCAGGAAGAGGGTCTGGATGGGAGCTGAGAGTGGCACCTGGGGGAGGACGGGGGTGCTCCGGGGGGCTGCAGGTCAGGGCGCTGGCTCTCATGAGCCGACGTGAATGATCACAGCGCTCCGTGTGCTCGGTGAGATTTGTTTTTTATTTTTATAGTTTGTGGAGTACTGATCTTCGCCCAAATTGCGTTCTGAGAAAGGCTGAGACTCCCTAAAAGAGCACGTCAGCTTGGGTCTCACGGACATGGAGTCCATCTGAAGGGCCTCCCTGAGGAGCACTCCATCTTCATCAGAGCCTTGAAAAGTGCCAGGAGGGGGCGGGGGAAGGGCAGCTGTTCGGCCAGAGTCCGTCAGTGACCTAAGGGTTCCCTTGATTCCCAGAGGGCTTCCTGCCCTCTCGGCTTCCTCCCTTTCACCCATTTCTCTTGGGGGCCTCAAGGAAGCTCTATAGAGCAAGACAGACCTGGGGGAAGCTGGCAGGGGAAACTGAGGCAGGCTGTGAGCTGTGTCCTCAAACCTCTTTCTCCTTCTTCTCCAGCATTGCCAGGAGATGAGAAGGAATCAAGATGAGGAGGAGAGAGGGAAAGTGTCTTAAAGCAAAGATGAAGATGAACTTATTGTCTCTCATCTCCAAACACCGTAACCTAGTTGTAAGATCTGCAAGGCTTCACCAATTAAATATCTTCTTAGGTCCCATTTCGGCAGCCTTTCTAGAGGCCATAATCCACTTCATAATGTCACATCTCAGACCCAAACCACCCCATGCTGTCTTGTCTATGCTTGCTGTTAACTTGACAGTAGTCCATTTCTTTTTTGTTCTCTGCTCTTTCTTCATGGAGAGAACCCCATACTAAAGTGGCCCAAGCATTGGAGATGGGTGACAAGGCCCATGGTTGATGGGGCTCAGGGAGTGACAAACGACACAGGACCTGAGAGAAAAGACCAATGTAAATCCAGAAAGGAGATGAAGTTTTTGAGATTTCTTTCTTTTTTAGCAGCCTTATTAAGACACAATTCATATAGCACACAATTCTCCCATTTCAAGTGCAATTCAGTGGCTTTTAGCATATTCACAGAGTTGTGTATCACCACAAGTTTAGGACATTTTAATTACTCTAAAAAGAAACTCTGCACCCCTTAGCCATCACTCCCCAATCCTCCCATCCCCCCAGCCTGAGGACACAACATATTTTCTTTTGCCGTGAGATTTCCTAAAGCAACAGCCACCTCAACCCAGGATGCCGGGAATTCACAGTATGCTTTAGAGCCTATGAAATGCCGTCCTCCAGTCACTCTCATTTTGATCTTTTCACCAACTCATTCCAGTAAGCAGGGCAGGTGGTTTCTGCTTGCATGTTTCAGATCAGAAAACTGGGGTGTCTCTGAAAGACAGCAGTCCAGTTTCCGCAGAGGAATGAAGTGATGCACCCCTGCATATTAGGAAAGAAAAATGAAGCAGAGTTTGTGAGTAACATTTCCTCCAGTACTCCTCAAAATTTAGGAAAATAAAGGCAAAAGACAAGATGGAGAAGCAAGAAGAATGGGCTGAAACTGCCTTTGGAGGAATTGAGGTGAACCATCTGTTAGAATGCTCTGATGAAGATTTATGAGCTGCTGGAATGCATTGCCAAGGTGGCTGCAAGATCTCCTTTTCTTGGGATTAAAAAAAGATGAAGAAAAAAAACACAGCGAGTTCTCCGGCAGGGTTTACTTTCAAGAGTAGTTGTATTAGGAGGCAAGGGGATGGATTAGGTGGCTGTCCAGTCTCTCCCTGTGCTAGGATACCATGAAGGCAGGTGGCAGATGCATGCCATCCATGCTGACATGCAGTTATTCATACCCCTATAAAGAGGAGGTCTATTTATTTTTGGTCCCCTGTCTGTAGAGAGAGACACTCTATATTTCTTTGGCTGAGGGCAGAGCCCTATACAAGGCATTGTAGAAACTTCAGGGAAAAGACCAATGTACAACCCCTGCCTTTCAATTCAACTTTTTTTGTGTGGCAGTGTGTTCTGGTTATCTACTACTTAACAAACTACCTCAAAACTTAGTGCCTAAAAACAGTAATTTATCATGATAGTTCATACGTCTGTGTGTGGACTGGGCTCACAGCTGGGCAGCTTAAGCTTGGGCTGTCTCATGAAGTTGCAGTTAAATATTGGCAGGGGCTGCAGTTCCAAAATGGCACCGGCACATAGCTGACAATTAATCCTGGCTGTTGGCTGGGAGTTCAGCTGGGGCTGTCAAATGGACTGTCTTCATATGGCTCATGTTGTGTGGGGTTTTCACGGTATAGTGGCTCTGTTGTCTGTAGAGTCCAGACTGGCCTCACTCACAAGCCTAGCACCTTGTTGGGGACAGTTCGAAGGCTGGACTCCTCTATGCTCCTGGTCTTTCCAGTATGGTAGCCAGAATGTCAATTCAGGGCTCCCAGAGGTCAAGGCAGAAGCTATTAGTCCTTTTTAAAGGTCAGGCCAGAACTTGTATAGTGCTACTCCTGCTATAGTCTGTGGGTCAAAACAGTCACTGCCCATCTCATATTCAAGGGGAGAGAAAATAGATCCCTCTTTTAAATGGGAGAATGATAAAGAACCAGTGACCGTTAATCTGCCACGCAGTGGAGGGGAGGCAGTGATGTACTAAGAAGTCATATGCGAAGAATGCAAACAGCCTCAAAACAAAACTATACAAAAGGGTATATTTGAATAAAGCTTTGGACGTAAGAATTGGGCTACAGCGGTAGAAGTTAAAGTTGGAAAGGCCTGAACAGTTAAAATAACTGGAATAAAGTGAGCTGCATCTTGGAATAATTCATCAGTTAATCCATTTATTTAACAGACATTTATTGAGCCCATAGTTAGTGTTAAGCGCTCATACTACAAAGATAAATATGACATAGCCCCTGCCTTCCAGATGCTCAAAGTCTGGTAGTCCATGTGTTGCGTGATCTCACATACCCGAAAAGTAGTTTCTTGTACATACACCAGTCTCAGCACAAAGTATGATAGTTGACATCCAAAGACTACATAGAAATAATGCTGCAAAGATATGACGATGTTGTTGGCACAGGTCTCCTGATTTATCATGGTATCAGGCAAAAAAGGAAAGAAATATTTATCATTATTAGTAAAAATAGATGAAAGATAGGGGGTAGAGTGGCCAAGTTAAATAGATTTCTCTGGAGAGATTCCTTCTGGTGGGTATATGTGCCTTCACAGAACATTATTTGGAAGAAATGGAGTATGTTCAGGACCCTTGGGTTCAGTTGAAGTTGCTTAGAGGCCTTGAGAAAACAGTGGCTATAATTCATGTTTCTGGACCAGGATTTTTTGACAGATCCAAAAAAAATCCCAGTGGTATTGTGAGACTGCCTTGTGATTGCTCAATGTGCATATTACAGCTCTATTCTAAAGAGAAGGCACATTTCTGAGCAAAAGAGAAGAAGCAGGGAGGTAGAACTGATAGAGAGAAGCAATCAAAATAGGAACAGAGCTGGACAACGACACCGGCGGCAGAGGAAATGAAGAGGGGTCTAGGTTGTTTATCCAGGCGTGGATTAGCCTAGGTCAGTTGTTAGAGATGATTTGATTGGAAGGCAAGTCAGTTGGAAAAAGTAGAATTTTGGGCTAATTTGACTGTTTTAAAAGTGGAATTGACTGGTTTTAGTAGGAAGATCTAGCTACTCTGTCATACTGAGCCACACAGAAAACCCATAGAGAAAGGGAAGATGGCCCTTAGACAGTTGGTAGAGAAAGTGCTTAAACATCTCAAGCACCGCTCTTCTTAGTTTGCCCTGGATCTTAGACTAGAGTCGTGCTGAAGATCAGGGAGAAGTGCTCTGATGGAGGGAGAGGATTTATAAGGATGGGGATGCATCATCCTTTCGTGTCTTCTCTGATCCACCTTTCACGGCATCTCCAACTCGCCTTCCTAAAACCATGCTTTCATTACACCTTTCTCCTGCGTAACGCCCTCTAGTAATTCGTGTTTGTAGGAGCACACTTCTTAGTTTTGCATTCAGCCTATCCGGCTGGCCCAACAAACTTTCAAATCTACTAGCACCCAATATCAGAAGAGTGGTTCTCTAGTTCCATACTCGTCTGCCTCGGGAACTTTTCAGCACCTGAAACATGCTCTCTTTTTTTCTTCTGATTTTAGACATTCTTCAAAGTCTTCCTGTGCAATGAAGTTTCCTGGATCCCTCGAAAAGACTGACCCCTCGTCTCGTTTTGTGTACATTTAAGAATTCATTTATTTGTTTATTTGCTGAATTAATATTTATTTGTTGAACATATTTATTAAGTGTCTGCTATTTGCCAAGCACTAGGTGTATAGATTCAAGACACACTCCCTACCCAGACTCCCTCCCAGACTCCTCAAGGAGTCTGAATGTGAAAGGAAGAACCCACAGCTTCCATAATACCTCCTCAGTAACGGTATCATATTGGTCTACATTGCTAGCTGTATCCTTTGTGTCTTCCTTCTGCTTATTTTTAATCTCTAAAATATCTTCCTGAAAGGCAGACAACCTATCTTGCAATTCTTTTTATCTCCCAAAGCGTCTTACCCATATTAAACTCCCTGAAAGCATAACAGATTTGGGAGCATCTGAGAGGAGTCAGCTGGGAGCAACAAATGTGTGAGAGCCTAGAGAACGAGAGGCGAGATTGACATATGAGATTTGATGATCTTAGAAGGAAACACATTACTTTGCATGACTATTCAAGTCTAAAATCAGAGAAAGATCAATGCTTTCCATGTTTAAAACCAACATATCAATGACGAAGCTCTCTGAAGATCTCCTGACTTGTGTACCCTCACCACATTCCAGAGTTCCAGGAACACAAGGACCTTCTGAGGAGCAATGGAGAAAGTCATTGGGACCGAATGGTCAAGTGAGATAGCCTGTTCGTTGAGTGCCCAATCAAGAGAGAGGGCGCCCGGGCTCCCTCACCTCTTAGGAGGTGTCTTGGGCAGGCAGCAAAGTTAAGTTTGAAGAGTTGTAGTGGCCAAGGCTCCGCTCTGGGATTCCAGATCATTGCTGGAGGAGAGACTCTGCTCTGCCTGCCCCCTTCTCCTTCTGGCTTGGCTTGGTTATGTGGGGTCGCCCAAATGAAGTGCACGGTCTGGAGAAGGCATGGCTCGGTCGGGGAACAGAGTGAACTCAGAGTCAAGAAACGGAGTTGTAACCTTGGCCTTGGTCCTAATGACTTGTGTTACTTGGAGCAATCACTTTTCCTCCAGGTCCTAGTTTTCCCATCTGAAAAATAAAGGAGCTGGAACAATTCAGTCTTTTAGTTCAATTTTTTTGTTTTGGTAAACTCTCTTAGCAAACAAATCACGGTGCGGAGGTTCAGAGTGCGGAGCATACGGAAGCAGAGCTGAATTGCCTAATGAAGCCCAGACAGGATTAAGCAGACACCTCACTTGCTCAGGATGCCTCTTCCTTTCTACCTGCCCCCCAAGCACAGATGTTGAAAACCTCTGTACTAGAATGGTGGACCCGATGTCTTTTACTGATCAGGGTGCATAACCGAAATTAATTTTAAGAAACGCATATCTAATACATGCATATTGACAAATTGTATACCTTCACCACTGTCAGTCCTTGAGTTAACTATTTATAAAGTTCTTTTTTAGTTTTTAAGAATAAAATAAGTATAGCTGGACGTTTCAATATTTTCTTCCAACACCCTAATGGATCGTCTTTCTCAATTGCTGAAGTGCACATACCGCAGTTTGGAGACCACTGACCCCCAGGGATCCCCAGGATCTTTCAGCTCGACTGTTCTAGAAGTCTGTGCCTGGAGCATAGAAACAGTGCTAGTAATTCCTGGTCCTGATTATCACCCATAGAAGAAGCAATTTTCTGGGTGCCTGGGAGAGTGAAAGCATATTGGCCGTTGTAGGGGGAGGAAACAAATTCCACTGAAAACTCAAGGCCATGTCCCCTGTCTCAGTTGGTCAGACCCACTCTGCTGGCTCAGGCATCTGCCTGGGACTCTCCCTCGCTCTCACTTGCAGAGTCTCTACAGCGTCCTGGTACAGTTTCCCAGCACACGTCCGGCATGTGCCTCTTCTCAAGTCATGAACCATTAGCCCCAAACCAGGCTGTGCCAGGAGATTTTCTCAACAATCTGCTTATGAACAAAGATCAGCAGCTTGAAAATGCTCCACTCCTGCTTAAGAAGCGTTTTGTGAGGAGCAAGGAGCTTAGGGGGATGTGTGTGATACCTTCTCCTTTCTCCCCGTGCTCTGGCCGAGTGGCTGTTCTATTCCTGGAAAAGAAAGGGAGTTTGGGGGAATTGCTGGGTCAGTTTCTTGGGAGGACCACGGGGTTCAGAGGAGAGGCGGCCGAGGCTCAGTCCCCAGTCCCCATCCACTCATAACTCATGTGAGAGATATGCAAAGCTGGCAGAACTGCCAAAGGCCTCCTTGCCAAGGCGGGCTTTTCTCCAAGTGGGCTTCTATATTTGTGTGAAACAGAAATAAAACACAGCACTAAAAGGCAACAGCCTCACAAGCAGGCAACCCCAACGAACGCATGTTTACTGAAAGGCAAGACAGTGGGAGGAGCTGGTCAAGGGGTCACCCAGAGCAGAATGATGGCTTGGTGGGCCTCAGGGGCCTTGACCTAGGGGCAGCCAGAAATCTATCCACAGACAAAGGCCAGGCAAGTCTTCTGCCCCTCTGTGGACTTTCATATGGTCGACACTGAGACATCGGACCCTGTGCTAGTTTTCTAGGCTTGCCATAACAAAGTACCACAAACTAGGTGGCTTTAACAGAGCTGTTTATTCTCTCACAGCTCTAGGGCTAGAAGTCTGAAATCACGGTGTTGATAGGGCCACACCTCCTCTGAAGGAGCTAGTGGAGGATCTCTCCTTGTCTCTCCTAGCTTCTGGTGGTTGCCGGCATCTTTGGCGTTTCTTGGCTTGTAGATACACCCCTCCAATCTCTGCCTCTGTCTTCACATTGCCTTCTCCCTCATGTGTCTGTGTCTTTTTGTCCAAATTTCCCTCTTCTTAGAAGGATACCAGTCATGTGGGATTCAGGGCCACCCTAATTCAGTATGACCTCATCTTAATGATTACATACCAAGATCTTGTTTCCAAGAAGGCCACTTTCATGGGTTCTGGGTGGACACAAATTTGGAGGGGATGCTCTGGAATCCACTACAGACACTGAATGCACCTTTTGTCAGAGAAGAATGGGGGCCAGAGAGAAACAGCTTGCTTTGCTTAGCTCTCATAAGCTCAGAATATTACACCCATTCTCCAGTTTAACAAAGTCCTTAGGCAAGGGGGAAGGTTGATGGTCTAGATGCGTGTCTCTAGGCTCTTCGCATTAGCAAGTCTCCCAGCAGTGCCAGTGCTTAAGCCCCCTTGCCATATAACGCAGGTAAATAGAGGTCTCATCACTCATTAAAGGTCTCCAGGAAAGGGTGTTTGCAACTCACAGTCTTGGCGGACGGGAGAAAGTGCAAATTTCAAATGCAATTGGTCAAATAAAAACCCTGTCTGAGTGGTGTCAGTCCAGTAGGGTACAGGGAAGTTTACCGCGAACTTTAGCTTTGAAGATAAGCTCTCGAGCTCAGACCACTACCTCCTTTTCCTCGCCTTGTTTTTTTTTTTTTTTTTAAAGAGAATTTGACTTGCTTGGTCTGTACATTCTTAAATGCGTTTGCTTTCCCTTTCTCCTCCTCATCTTCTCTTTCCCCTTTAATTTTACCTCTCGTCTTGTTTTCTCTAACTTACAGTTTCTAGAAATTAAAAAAAAATTTTTTTAACTGCTTCTTTCTAGTCCTTCTCTTGACCAATACGCTGAGTTGCCAGCTGAGGGGAACCGAGCTTCTCTCATGAATCCTGACTCATGCCCTCACCCCGCTCACTCTTTTGTAGCCTCAAAGGTTTGGTCAGCTCATGTAGATGGAGCTAGAGATGAGAAAGATGAGATTTGAAAAGGGTAGAGGGCATGGAGGGAAAAAACGACACTTCAGAGGAAATAGTGGAAAATGCCAGGAAATTACACAAACTCGAGTACTGAACCCAGCCAAGACCAACAGCAGAAAAAGTGGGAGTGAAAATGGAAAGAACCATGAAAACTCAAGTAGATAGTCTTGGGCTGCATGCAGTAAAAGGGCAGAGAAGATAATCTAGAAAAACGTAGGAAAAAATTGGAAGGAAAGACAGTTAGGGCACAGAAAGAGTCCAGACAAGTAGGAACAGAGAATTGGAAGAAATAAGTGGAGAGCTAGCTGGAGACTGTGATATTTGGTTAGGTCTGAAGCTTATAGTGTTAGATTCATGAAAGTATCCTACTGTGCAAGTCCTGAAAACTCTCATAATCTTGCCTACTAAGCCCTTGGCTTTCAGCTCCATGTTGCTGGGATGGGGGACATGGATTCATCATATCTTTTAAGTTTTCCAAAGAACAACTCAGGCCAGGGATCCTCCTGTTTCTCTTAGATCCCCAGAAAATGGTAGATTTCCCCATACTGCCTAGATTAGAGCTGGTGAAGTTCCTTAGAAAATGGTAGACTTCTGATACTGCCTAGACTAGACCTGGCAGGGATCCTCAGAAAATGGTAGACTTCCCCAAACTGTCTGGGCTAGAGATGGCAGGGATCCTCAGAAAATGGTAGACTCTCCCATACTGTCTAGACCAGAACTGATGGGATTCTCCAGAGAATGGTAGACTTCCCCATTCTGTCTAGACTACAACTGGTTTGATTCTCCAGAAAATGGTAGACTCCCCCATACTGTCTAGACTAGAGCTGGTGGGGTTGCCCAGGACGCAGGGCTGATCCAGAGTCAGCAATGGTAAGAGCAAAACTTTGAAGGTCATGTTGTTCTGTTGGAATACCCTCTCCCTTTTTCAGCACCCCGTCTCCCCCTTTCCAGGGATCCATAGACCCACCCCCCTTCATGCCTCTGCAACTCTGGGCCTTCCTCTCCTCTTCATTCCCATCGAGTATGTCTCCATTAACACCAAGCAGAAACCACCTGCTAGCTGCTATCCGTTCTCCCCCAGCCTGATATCAGTTGTCTGCAGCCACTGTGGTCCACAGGTGACGATAATTCACCTAAAGAACTCCTGTACCCCTGAGCTTTAACCAAGTAGATAGACCCAAGGAAATCCAGCCAAGGGTCAGCTGGCGAGGGAGAAGTATTTAGGTCAAGCCACTTAGGCTTGACAGTATGTTGTTAAATTTATTCTTGAAAATTCCTTAGAAAGATAATATTCTGCACTCCAGTTACTTCAAGTGTTTCCACTGAAGAAACAGTGATCTGCTCCAGTGTTAAAGAAAGGCTGATTTTCTGAGCTTATTGAATATGTTACGTTGATGTGAGTTTAGGAGCCCATTGAGTGAAAAAAAATCTCGGCCAAATATGAAAGACAAACAGTTCTGAGCTGGACTGAGGAAAGGCAGATTACCACGTCATACTTTGTGCTTGCCACGATGCAGCTTACTAAGTCAAAAGATGGGCACTTCTTTCTCTTTTTCTCTTTGCTGAGAACACATACTAAAATCTATGTACATTAAGAGTGAGTTTGAAGGACTTCTCTCCAGCAACGTGAGCGCCTTGGCGAGTGTGCAGGAAGGAGAAAGTGCTAGGATGACTCTTTCCTTAGCACCGCCTAGAAAGGCAGGGCTGGCTTAGAATTGGGTGGATCAGCCTCTTCCCTAAGAGCTCCCCTCCTCCAGATAAGCAACACAACAGTGAGAGCGATCCTGGAGACTCAAAAAAATCTCACTTTGTGTTTTTGAGTTGTTTACCATCAAGTGAATTTTACTCAAACTGGAGCTTCCAAAGAGAGTCAATGCTTTTCGATATGGTCCCAGCCCCTGGCCTGGGCCCCCCCGGCAGAGAACTGGGTCGGGGCAGAGAATGGCGCAGCAGAGGGGAAGGTGAGGGCTGCAGCTGGGCAAACAGAGCCGGCATTGTCCCCGGCAGCATCGGGGCAGCAGCCTCGGACGGCTGCCTCCCTCAGAACGGGGCCAGCAAGCGCAGGGCGCTTTTCTGCTCTGTTTACACAGGTGCCTTCACTCCCCGGGGAAGTGGGGGCTTTGCAAACACACGTGACCACGTGCTTCCATAAGATGGATGTTCACATCTGCACGCTGCCAAGGGGAGAAACTGAGGCCAGAGTGGGGAAGGAGGGCTTTCAGGCTGAGCAAACCAATGATGGAAGCCAGAAGAGCAGGCAGGTGTGCTGACTCCCCACTGGCCTCTCTGGTTACCAGGCTGCCTTTGTCTGTCAGACCTGCTCTAATGGGGACAAAGCCTTTAGGCTTTTTGCTTCAGGAGATCACAGGCAGCTTTCCCATCCACCACTCCAAGCTAAAGACAGAGCTCCACGACTGTCTGTGGTGGCAGCCGGGCCAGTGACCCCCTGGCCATACCTGTTAATGTAGGCCTGCCAGCAGAGTGGTGGGGGAGGAGGGGACTCTGGAGCTTGGAAAACATTGTCACAGACTTAGAAAATGTCCTCTGAACGACTCATACCCATGCCATTCTATTCATACAATTCTCCTCTCCCCCACCCCAATATCTCCTGAAAAACAGACTCTGAGGGAAGCCAAAAGAGAAACCCAGCCTATTCATTTATTTGTCGGTCTCTTTGTTTTTAATTGCCCAGTTTCAAACCGTCAGCTCAAATGCCCCAGATTCTTCAACAGATAAGTTGTAAGGAAATCAAAAGGGTGCCAGGGAACCACAGATGAAAAGAGATTAAAAAGACATGTCACGTTTATGAAAATGATCAAGACTGAACTGTGGTATCTTGGGTTGCTCCCCCAGTGCAAAGCTGTGAAAAGATGCAAAGAAGCAATGGCTACAAAAGTCAGAGTGGTCACTCTCAGGAGCGGGGGAGGTTGCGATTGAGACGAGACTCATGGAGGGGATCTATTTCTCTACCCCCGTGTTGACGACATTTCAGTGCTCCCCTATAATAATCCATTAAGGCATACATTTATTTTGTGTGGTTTTCTGTACCTGTGTTTTATTTTACAATAAAACGGTTAAAATAATTGTTCGATTTCTTGGAGGCTGGGCAGCTGGATCTTTTAGGATGTGGGTCTGTGTCATATGCCTCTTCCCAGTTGACATAACCACGTCATTGTAGCAGCTCTTATGGAGGCACCAGTCTCTCGACCCTAAAATTCAGGGAGTAATCGTTTGAGGAGGGGCGCCATACCAACAACATGGCAGAACGGAAGGGGAAGCCAGGTCTGCCCCCATCCCTTGGAACTGGAAAGTGACCCCAGTGAGTTTTCTTCTGCTCTATCTGAAGTGAATCAAAACCCTTCAGAACATTCTCTCGCAGGTAGCTGACGGATGATCCATCCAAAAGACTTATCTGCATGAGGGAGCTCAGGATATGGCCCACTAGATCAACGCTGGTGCCGGCTTTCCTCTCACGAATCGCTTTGGGGCTGTCTCTACCCGCCTATCTGTAGGCAGAGACATTCCCTTCATCTGTCTGTTTGTCAAGGGGCTAAGATGGTCGCAGCGACTGCCTGAGATGCCATTCTGACTAACACAAATTCTAGGAACTAACTCTTCCGAGTAAATGATCTGTTGGTCCTAGCAAGACCATCAGAGATATTCAAATATTATCTCAGCGTCTCCAAGTGCGGGCGTACCATTGTGTGCATGGCTGTTTAGCATGGACAGCAGGTTGCTAGGCAATGCATTTCCAAAAAGGAGAGTGTGAAGAAAAAAATAATAAATAAACAGATGACAGGGAGGAGATCACAGCCTGTTAGGACAACAGCATTTGGGTCCAGCTCAGTTTGGTTTCATGGGAGTGTCATGGAGATGTCAGGGCTCCCTCAGCTCTGGCATGAGTTTCCAATCTTGCCTTCTAGTTCCTCAACCTCTGTCTTATGTGGTGGGGAAAGCTGAGATGAAATATGGCTCTCTGGAGGGCCATGCCTTTGTGAAAGGGTATTACAGCTGTAACAAAACTTTTGTAATCTGCACCATATCCCATTACATCTCCAGGCTCCTTGGGTCCTTTCCCAGCCTCAAGGAAAACACACACACCCTTTCTCTTTCTTTCTTTCTTTCTTGCTCTCTCTCTCTCCCCCTCCTCCTTCCTTTCTTCCCCCCCTCCTTCCTTCCTTCCCTCCTTCCTTCCTTCCTTCCTTCCTTCCCTCCCTTTCTTTCCTTCTTCGTTTCCTTCCTTCTTTCCTTCCTTCCTTCCTTTCTCTCTAGTTTCCACTCTCCAAAAGGCCATCACAGTTATTCTTCTTGCATAGGTTGGCCTGAGATAGGGAGAAAGACTGGGCGGAATCTGCTTGAGGACTGGTCAACTCATTGAGGAAGATGCACAGACCACATGATGTGGAGGTCCCTGCAGTTTGTCATAATGAGGCTTCTCAGTGGCTTCCCTGAGCCTTCTTACCCTTGGATAATGGCTTGCGCCTGCAGCCTCTCTTAACAATAATGATGAGAACTAGCCCGTATTGATTCGACGGGTTGTCTCCCCATCCACCCATCATCTTCATGCTTACTTTTGGGGGACACCTGGCTTTGTGGTGAGGGAAATAAGTTAGAACCAGATCACTTGGATTCCCGTCCTAACTCTACTAGTTCCTAGCCATATGATCTTAGGAAATGCATATCGTCTCTTGGCTTCCTCATCTACAAAATAGGGTTACTGATACTCACCTTGAGACGAAAGCTTAAAGGAGACGATTCATGTGACATGCTGCAGACAGTGTGTGGCATGTTGGAGACCCTCAACAGTTTTACCCTCTTTTTCATTTAGGTTGCTCTGAACACTTTGGTGACATGGCAGGCTGTAGGAGGCAGAGTCTTCTCTTTCACATGCTCCAGGGAACACAGCTGGGCTCAGGAGTGAGGTTGGAGAAATATGAGCGTGAGTTTTGGGTTGAGGAGCATGGAAAAGTGGGAGGGGAAAGGAAGGACACAGAGGGTTCTTCCAGCTCTAGGTGTTTAAAGAGGATGGAGAACTCAGATGTGCTAAAATTCTGTGTGGTCTTGGAGGGCCAGGATAGACACTTGCTTACGACAATCACTCTTGGGCTAGATTCATAGGCCAGGCAGATCTACCCGGCTAATAACAGAGTGTCTCAGGTGCGCTGTGTTCAAGCCATGAAGGCAAGTGTCTTAGTGATTAGAATCGAAGCTATTCCAGGCAGGAGGGGACCAAGAATCACTTGTTTGTATCAGGAAGAGACGAGATTGGTCAGATAGAACTAATGATTCCAAAATTTGGGTTGGTCACTGTCCATTATCCTGAGGTATTACAAATGTTTAGTAGATAGGATGATTAGCATGGAAGTTCTAAGGCACAAAGGCCAAAGTTGTGAAGTCAGCCAGATCTGAATCCCAATACCTGCTCCATTGCCTTTAGCTGTATAAACTGGGCTCCCTTCTTAAACTCTCTGAGTCTCGTTTAATCATTTGTAAATGGGGAAGCACGTCTAGCTAATGGGGTTATGAGAATTAAGTGGAATCATGTGCCTTAAAGTCTTTAACAGAGCACCCAGTCCACAGCAGCAGTCAGCATGCCTGCTGAGTGAACGATGAAAAGAATGAATGAACAGTAAGCTTTCCACTGGTGATTGCATTCTTCACCTTTTCATTTATTTTCCTTTTCTTTTCTTCTCCTCTTTCTTTTTCCCTCCATTTCCTTCTTCTTCCCTTCCTTACATTTTTGTGTGTGAGTGTGAGGAAGATGGTCCCTGAGCTAACATGCGTGCCAATCTTCCTCTATTTTGTATATGGGACACTGCCACAGCATGGACTGATGAGTAGAGAGTAGGTCCATGCCTGGGATCTGAACCCGCGAGCCCCGGGCCACCAAAGCAGAGCAGGTGAACTTAACCACTATGCCACTGGGCCAGCCCCCTCCACTTCCTTCCATTTTTAATCTCCAGGATTGTCCTTCCTGCATCATGTAAGCTCTTTGCTTGTGTTTAACTGCCTCATTCATTGGTCAGTATCCCTTGGTGTTAGCCATAATACCAAGGCCATGAGAAGTACTTAAATCTGGCCCATCTGTATGGAAAACATGTCATTGTAAATAGACGAGGAGCACGCTATACTGCTCCACACATGCCCCCTGGACAGGTTTCTACCGACAGCTCTGACTCTTGGTACAATTCTTTGACTTCTTCACTAGTTGTTGTGTGTGATGCTCATGTGATAGAGAGCAGAGAGAGTATGTGGTGAAGAAATACAGCCACAAGAAGAGAAAAAATGGCCTTATCCACTTGAGGCCATGGGGTACTTTAGAGAAAGGACAGAAATGGCCACAAAGTAATATTGCACGATTCTTTGCAGGTAGCCAAGTTTCCATCTGCCAAATTGTACTTGTTTGGCAACCTAAAGATGGAGGAGTTAACTGAGGGAAAGAGAGGGAAGTAGGACATGATGTCCTATTGTACAGCATCAGGGAGATCATGGGAAGGAAAGAGAGAGCCTGTCTTGTGCCAAAGGACGCAACAAGGGGAAGGCTCCATGCATCCTGGAAATGTTCACTAGCTGCATAAGCTGTCATCTGCCCGTGTTTATCAGTGTTAATGGAGTTGGGCTGGGGAGGAGGGTAGGACATGATGATGGATAATTCAAAAGCCTTTTCTTTTGGATTTGCAATGAAATCTCTTTTTTGTTTAGCCCACAAATCTACCTTATTCATCACATTTAACTGCAGTTTAAACAAAAATTTATTTTCCTAAGGGTTGAGAAATCTCCAAGGTAAATGGATTATTTCATGGCCATAAGATAGAGGACTGGGAGAGCCCTACAAAAGTCAATTTCCTGTTTTCCTCTTCTCAGGAAGTATTGGATAAATATGAGGCTGGAGCATCCATTGCTGTGATCTCTAGAGAAGATAATGTGATTGGTCTTCAAACCAAAGTTTGATTCCTCTAAAAAATTATCAGGGCAAGGACTGTGTAATTTGTAACAAAACAGAGATAGTCTATCACCCAGCCCAGCAAGTGTTCTCCATTCTATCCTGCATTCAGGGCTAAATCTTTCAGGCAGAACCATAGGAGAAACAAGGGGAAATGATTTTTCCCTCTGACACTTTCTAGCCTACCCGGTAGCATCCCTGTCCCCTAGCTGGTCCACAAGATACACACACACACTTTGTGCCCAGCTCAAACTCATCACATTATGGAGGTTTGGGAAATCTGGAGGGTTGGGGGGATAGAATACATACAGGTGTGAAATAACATCCAAGTTCTTATTTTGTTTTTGATCCTCTGGTTAAAGAGAAACCCTTCATCCGTGATGCTGAGACTGAGAAGCATAAAACACTCCCCAAACAGCCTGACTTCCCTACACTTTCATCAATCTTTCTTCCTTTGTCAGCCCTGAGTTGATGCGTCTTTGCCAACACCCTACACCTTCACCAGTTTTGGATTTTGAAGTTTGGCTGTCCTAATTTGTCTCAGAATCCACTTTTTTGGCTTTTGATTGAGCTTTTACTATTTGGGGGAGTCGCCTACTGCGTACCTGGTATGCTTCTGGGTTCAGTCCTAGGAAATCTTGGGTCTATTAACTCTCTTTCCTTACCCTCAACGGCTAAGATGTGCTAAGAAGGGTGCTGCTGGTCTGGGCGTGGCCTCTGCCTTCCGCTCTCCCATCGTGTTTCTCCCCAGTGCTGTCATTCTGGACCACCTGCTTTGCAGACCCAGAGCCTAGGTCCTGCTCTCCTGGCACTTCCCACTGGTTTCCATTTCAAGGGCTTCTCAGTGTCTCACCCCCTGTTTCCTTCTCTCCCATGACCCCCTAGACACTCCATCTCTGTACCGTCCCACACCTTTGCCCAGCTGTAATCTCCTGCATTTAAATATCTCGGCTATTGTCACATATCCTTACTGCAGCTCCTTTGTGATCATGCAACACACAGCTGCCTGTTGAGATCAGCTTCCCTCTGGCCTTCATCACATAAAATAGTTTTCAGTGCCTCACATTGTGCTTTGGCTGCAGGCCAGTCCAGCCCCTTTTCAGGAGGCCCTTCCTGGTATCTCTCCTGCACCAAAATTACGTTTTGAGGAGGGGGCTGTATCACCACCATGAAAGCACATCATCGTCATCATCGTCATCATCATCAGCAGCAGCAGCAGTAGCAGCACAACAACAATGGTGTTAATGATATTAATATAATAACAGGTAACATTTGAGTATTAACTGTGTGTCAAACTTTTTGCTGAGGGCTTTCTCTTAGTCTCATTTATTCCTCAAATAACCCAATGAAACAGGTACTATTACAGAGGAGGAAACTGAGGCTAATAAACATTAAATGAGCTGCTTAGGGTCACCCAGAAAGTGGGAGACCCTGGAGAGGCGCCTAGATGGTCATTCTAAGCCTGTATTTCACCACAACGTGGGGACTCCCAGAATGCAACAGTCCTCTCACACCTGGAGAGAGGGCAGCCAGCCAGAAGCATGGCGAAGACCCAGGGGCAGCTAATGTTGAAAATGTTCATGAATTATTCATTAGTCCTTAAAGGAAAAGCTAAAGAGATCCAAGATACAGATAACGAGGAAGCAGAGAGCACCAACTAGCAAGGAGGCTTAGCATGAAGGAATCACGTTCTCTCCTGGGTCAGTTGGCTCCTATTTGACCTTGGCGCTTGATGGAGGTTCTAACGCCACCGCAGCTCTGTCTTCTGCTCCGAAGCACAAACTTGCCATTAGCAATCCGCCAGGCTGTGGTTGTTTGGCTGCCCTCGTCAAGCAAGGGGCTATGCAAGAGTGAAGAATTCTTTCCGCGGCAGCAGCAGCTTGGGAGTGAGTGGTGAGAACCCTCCTCTGGAACACATTTGATGTGCATAAGGCAGAGAGGAAGCTTTCCTTTAGCTGGTTGGTTTGCAGGCAGAGCTAAGGGGCTCTGGTCAGAGGCTCAGACCCTGTGTGTGGTCATTCTGTTTTGTGGCCACAGCCCATGCACTAAATCCTGGCCAGACATCGTGTAACGCATATGGCATGCTATTATAGTCTTCGTGGGGATGGGGGAATAAGGTGTGGATGAATCAGTTCAATTCCAAATCCTTGACCAGAGGAGCAGCTCAGAACACACATCTGGAGGGCAGTGGAATTGTGCGTGGAATGAAACACAGCAGCATCACTGTCCTGTAAGAGATTTCAATTCGGGAACACATTTCCTTGAAGAATGTCATCAAGTCCTCAGTAGACCCTAAACATGGTTGGCTGTCTTCATCACAAAGAAAGTGAAATTGAGGTCCATGTAGATTAAATGACTAAGCTGTGCAGTAAATATGAGAGCTTTGAGTTTCCTGCATTTAGGCAGAACTCCATCTATTCCACAACAAATTCATAGACAAACGGCATTCCTATGCTGAGTTATCTTTAAATGTTTGTCGAAAATCATCTGACCATAAGTGGGGTCTGTTTCTGGACTCAATATTGCACGTATCCACTCATCTATTTTCGCACCCATGCTTTACTTTCTCTATTACCGTGGCTTAATAATAAACCCTGCAATCAAGTAGTATCTCCAGCTTTGTTGTTTTTTTGTTAGGTTGTGTTGCCTATTCTAGCTCCTTTGTGTCTGCACACAAATTTAGAATCAATTTGCCAGTTTCTACAAAAAATATCCACCGGGGTTTTGGTTGGGATGACATTGAACCCGTAGATCAGTTTGGGGTCAACTTATTTCTCTGAGTTTTTGACTTCCATGGATAGGTGTCCTGGGCTGGAGCTGTTGAATCCATAGCACAAACACAGAGATGTTCAGGGCAATTAATTTTTGTACTGATTTAAAGCTAATAAGAATAAGTATTTACATTGAATATAGGCCGCCTGGAGGCAGGGTTAATGGGGCTTCACTGATAATGATTATTTACAAGAAGGGGAACTTTGACGGTTATGAGCACCTACCATGAGCCATGTTGGTAAAATATAAGCCATGTTTGTAAAGTAGTTAATTCTGACAAGAAGCCCATGAGGTAGGCTCTACCTGCTCTAGTTTAGAAATGGGGAAACTAAGGTCCGAAGAGGTTGGGCAGTGAAGCTGAGGTTGTCCGGGAAATTAAGTGGTAAGTTTGATCTTTACACCCAGGCTTGTCTAATTCTGCTCTGGGTTACTTCCCCTCCCTCAAAGGTCTTTTAATGGTGTCCGGAGTGCCCCCGGGCCCGCCGGCGCCTCAGGGTCCATGATTGTGTAAACAGTGCGGGAGGGGATGCGGATTGGTTCTCAGTGCTCCAGACTCTGCTTCAACCCGCTTTCCTTTGTCTGTTTATAAATTGGTGTTCTGCTTAAAAAATAACAACGAAAAGGACAAAAAAAATTAGTCGTGTTGTTCAAGTAAGTTTATAAACCACTTCATGTTGCCTTTCAAAATGAGGGTGTCTCTCCTTTCCTCATGGACAGAGTTCCTGAAAGGTTTGGGGCAGTCGTGAACAGTGTTAGCTGTCCAGGAGCCAGGACAGAACAATGGTGCTGCTTTCCCATCAGGATTACAATCTGTGCTCCTCCTGCCTGCAAGACCTATTGCCTGGCCAGCTCGTGGGGCCACCAATGAACCTGAAAGCTGCTGGTCCCATAGTGCGGTGTCCATTCTGACAGCGGGATCTCAGCCCTGGCTGACGAACAGGGCTGTGGGTAAGGCTGTTCTTCCCAGTATGTACTGAAGCTCTGGCCTGTTCCAGCCCTTCTGCCTCTTGAGCTTTTGTGACCTTCCTGCTTTTCGCAGGCTGCTTCTCCCAGGTCTCCTCCTTTCTCTGTTCTTCATCAGCCTCACCCTTGGCAGCCCTCCCAGGAAATTCAGGCTTCTCCATCTTCTCTCTCTCAGAGACTGGAAAGACTTTTGCTGAATTCCTGACGCTCTTGCCTTTGCCAAAACCCAAAAGCCCAGATCCGCCATGTGCCAACAAGTGCTGGGAGAGATTGCTTGGACAAATTCAAAAATGACCTTGAACCTCTGCTCAACACTCAGATGACAGGTTCTCTCCTTCCCCACCACACCCCAACACACATGCTTCTTGTAGGATCCGGAAATGTTTTACTGCTTTTTTTCCTTTTCACTTTCTCTACCACCCTTCCTCATGCACACTTCCCACTTATCCCTCCCTTGGAAAACTAATCAGAGGGCTAAAATCCCAGGAGAGGAAGGGGCCTTGTGAGGGCATTTAATTCAGACTCCTGCTTCCAAGCAGCCGTCACACTTGCCTGTGTAGAGGGCTCTCTCTTTTGTCTTTAGGCATTCGTCAGTTTCCACGATTTCTCATTTAAGCATCTCAGAGTTTTGCTCCTTGTGGTCTCATTTATTAATTTCTTTTTTTGAAATGTTTCTTTTCTTTCCTTCAGGGTTGTTTCATAGGGACCCACACAATGTGTCTAATGTATATCCACCGATAGATGCTCTCACGACTTGGCCAAAAATGTTGAGATCTCTTTAGGCAGATGCACACCTACAAAGTCTTTTCCTGGGTCAGCTGGGATTTCTGGGAAGTCAGAGTGTGATCACGGAGGGTAAAGACTGGATGCTGTCAGTGGTGGTCCAGCTGTGTAGTTGCCCGACCTAGGAGAATCTTTGGCTACAATCAGATGCCAAAAGTATCCATAACACTTTACATCTATGGTACAAGTCTATGATGATGTCTACCCAGATGCAAAAAGGTTTACAGGCTTGTAACCAATACTCTGATGATTCAGCTCTAAATCCAGCTATTGCGGAATAAAATTATTTATATTGATTGTCTGATTGACTGATTTGGCTTAAAGCGTACAGATTTGGCTCTGGGCATTAGGCAGTTGCATAACGCTCTGCTGTGCTGAGGACAGAGATTTCCCAGAGCACAGACATGTGAAATTCCACACTCTTCTTTTTCCAGGGACTTAAGTGGATGAAAGAGTGAACCCCTCTGTTTTCCCTGACTTGGGTATGGTTTTGAAAATGCCTTTTCTCCTTGCTTTTCCTTTACCTCTTTACACCCTGTCCAAGTGCCTTTTCCTCTCACTTCAAAGACCTAGGCCTGTCCCGTTGACTGTTCCTGGTCTACTTTTGAGAAAGGATTTCTCAGCCTCAGCCCTCTAAAGGACAGGGCTTCCAGGGCCCCAACAGAACTCTGTGAGAACATGGCTTCCATCTTTGTGGCCTGTCTCTTGCGTCACCTGCTGAAAGATTGACACTCTCCTGCAAAGTAGACCACATGGCAGAGCCCTGCAGAGTTCACCCAAGTTTGAGATGGGGAGGGGAGTGAGTGCACCGGGGGTGTCCCGAGATTTGTCATGGTTTCAGGAAGAGGGGCTGGCAAGTTGAAGTCTTTTCTATAAGCAGAATTACCCTCACCACACACAGTGAAGGAAAGAAAGGGCACAGAATACCCTGACAGAGAGAAATCCTGGCCCTGTGTGGGAGAGAGGGGAGTGAAGCGGGCGGGGGTGTTTAAAGAGGTGAGAGGGGGCATTAGAAGTTCATGATTCCAAACAGCATTTTCATTTCAGATGTTACCCTCCAAGAAAAGAAGGCCTAGTGTGTAAAGGGAGGGCTCAGTCAAAATTTGACAACATAAGTATTTGGCAAATGAAGTTGTTTTTCTGCTGCTATCGCAACTTGCCAATGGAGAAACATCTTAAAAAGTCAAGAATTGGAGTAATTCCCTGGGGGCAGCATCCCAGGGCACGATGATCCAAAGCAGGCTCGCCTTTCTCTCTTCCCTTGAAGCCCCAAAGCCAAAGGTGATACTCTGGTGGGTGAGGGCTGTGGACCGATAAACAGCCCAGACAGAGGACGGGCCGCCCCTGGTGGGATGATCGTGTTAGCTCTCTCGACCTGACGTTTTGGACGTAGGGCCTGGAGTCGAGGGGGTGTTTCTTTCTCGGGCTGTCATCTTCCCGTGTGAAAGGTGTTTTGCTTTGCCTCATTTGTACAACTTGTTTCCCCTTAACCTCTGCTGTGTGTGGATAAGAAGCTCAGGAGAGACTAAACAATTTGAGATTCCACACAGTTTTGCTTTCTGTTTCTCAACCTCTGACCCAATATCCTACAGCTTCCCAGGCTGTTTCTAGGGGCCTCGGAAATTCCCGTGGGGTCCTTGATCTGTTCTCTGTGCGTGCTGATGTGTGGAGGTAGGAAGCCCAGTGTATCCTCTTCCAGAGAGACTGTGCTCGTCACCTGCCATGCCTGACTTCACGTCTAGCCCGAAAAGAATGAGTCTTCGCCTTTAGCACCGCCCCCTCCTCCCAAAGTCCTGGAGGTAATGACCCTGAAACGCAGAAGAAAGGGGAACATCTGAAAGTCTCGTGCCATTTTCTTGGCCCACATCCCCGAGGGTCTCCAGGCCTCATGCAGGTGTCGCTTTGCCGTGTAGGAACTCAGGAAATAGCTGCTGCACTGAACTCCTCCCGTGCTGGACAGTTGTCTGGTTCCTGCTGGGGCTCACCTCACTTAGACCTCCAGGGTACCGCAGATCAGAGAAAGTCAGAGAGAAGCGCCTCCGGCACTTTCAGTTTACACACAGGAAACCCGTGGCCTAGAATGCTGAAGCGACTGGCTGGGATCCTACAATCATTGTCAGAACTGAAATTACGTCAGGGGCTCTCCTTTAGGGGTAAAACACAAACGTCTATTCGCTTCCCCATGGCACAAAGCTGCCTCGTGCCCCCAGCATGAGATGGAGAGTCAGGATGTTGAGAAATGATCCCAAGTGGGTCAGACTTCATCCAGATTCTTCCCGCTGCTGCATTTTTAAGCATCAGCCAATAACTCCTGGGAAAAGTAAAAAAAAAAAAACCCTGGGGAAGGAGGAGAGACACTGTCTCCTGGAGATGGAACGCCTTTGATTTGGGGTCTGCCTGCTTTCATTCCCTGGGGGACCCCGAGCCAGCTGCATTCAAGTTCACAAGGATTTTTATCCCCCGAGTTCCCTTTGCTGTGCAGCAGAGGTAAGCTCCGCGTGTCGGTCTCCAAGAGTGAGTGGTTTAATCCAGGCAGGGGCCTGACTCAGTGGTCTCCTCCAGGCTTCAGCGTCCACCTGGACCACAGGCTCCTCTGAGCACCAACCTTGCTGTTCACTGTCCTTTCTGCTCGCTTGACTCGGTTGTCAGGGTCCAGGTCAAGGCTCATGTGTGTTCTCAGGGTGCTTTTTTGCGAGAAGCAAGACTTAAGGTGAAGTCTGATCTCCTCTCAGATGCCAGACCTGTGGTTCTCACACTCAGGCACACCTCAGAGTCCCATGGGGACCTGCCTAAATGGAGAGTGCTAAGCCCCACCCATCAGAGGGTCTGGTTCAGTAGGTCCGGGCTACACCCAGGAAGCTTTTTTAAGACTCCACAGGTGATTCCGATGGAGGTGGCACATGTAGGACATTGAGAAACCCTATGCCCTGTCCCTTGAACTCCGCCGACAGAAACCCCTGAGACAGCTCTTCTGTGCTTTGAGCGTGTGGCGCTCAGCAGTAGTCCCTGAGTAGGGCCTTCATTAAAACCTCCTCCGAGGTTCGTGCCCTGAGCAAACTGCCCTTTTACTTGAGAAGCATGTAGTATATTGCACTGGCAAGAACATAGGCCCTAGAGCCACAATGGTTTGAATTCTGGCTCTGCCACTTACTAGCTGAGTGACTTAGGGCAGGTTTCTAAACCTCCCTGTGCTTCAGCTTCTTCATCGGCAAAGTGAGGATAATAATATTATTTACCTCACAGGGTTGTTATAAGGATTAACTGAGTTAATATTTGCAGAATGTCTACAACAAAGCTTTTCAATTTTAAGTGCTATGTTAGGGTTTGATAAGCAAAATAAATATCTCTAAAATCCCAAGATTCTAAAGAGTAGAGAGTATATAGTAAAGTTGTTATACTCTTATGGGCTGTTGAAGCTAAGAGAGGAAATGACTTGCTAAAAGCCCACAGAAGTGGTCGGTAGCATGGCCAGGACTAAACATGGGTCTTTTCACTCCTAGATGACTTGTCTTTCTTTTTCCCAAGCTGCCCATCTAACCCCTCTTTCTTCTTGTTATAGGTGATTACCATTTCTTGTTGTATAGCTGCCTACATTAATAGACAACAACGCAACATTCTCCTTATGGAAACCCAACCTAGACTGGAAGACAACTCTTAAGCCACTTTCCATTCTTCCTCCACGTCTAACCCAGTTAGCAACCATCTCAAGTCACTGCCACCCCAACCCCTGTCTGATCATTTTGCTCCTCCTCTAGCGTCTATGCAGGGAGGCCTGGCAAAAGCCTGTGGTGGGAGGGGGAGTGATGAGGCACGGCTCATCAGCGGAATTGGGAGCTCTGGGTCCCCTGCTCTTGGCATCTGCCGCTTTTAGTCTCCACCTCCTGCATCATTAACTCACCACCTTGGATGAGTGTAACAGAAAGAACCCCCAATCCCCTACAAGAAGCATGCGTAGCTTTTCCAGGTTACATTGTGGGGACTGTGAAAACGCACAGTATCCATGTCTGGATGTCATTTGACAACTCACTTCCTGAATCACCCGCTTCTTACAACCTACCTCAAGCAACACATGTCAGAATGATCTGGAGAACTGAACTGGCTCCTAAGGGATGGAGGTAGGAGGGTTAATTTTCTTTCCCATCTTATTTCCTACCTGCCGTCTACTTTGTCCACCACTCCTGTCTTTGCTGCTTCTCTTTGGCTGACCTTGGACTGAAAGAACTGACCTGAAGACAACTGAAGATGTAAGGCAGATGAGGCAACTTGTGTCCATGTTGCTTTTCCAAATACTGGCTTCTGGATCCACCTACCTTTCCTCTGGTTTCCTTCTTCAACTTTACCAAATGAGGTTCTGCTATGCCAAGCCCTCTTTTTTGGCACTTTCTCTCTCACTCTCCCATTCCATAAAGAAGACTTTCTTAAAGTACCATTGGCATGGAGTGGAGGGCCAGCGGCTCCAAATGAGCCAAAGCAATCTGGTCTTTGACCTTCTGAGGTTTATCTCAATAGACAGACTAGATGTGGATGAATGTAAAGGAAATGTGCAAATAATAGACTTTCTAAATTCGAATGTGAATTCTACAAGGTCGGAAAGTTTCAGTATACTTAGAAGACAAGTCAAAGTGACACAATGTCAACACTTGGTAAACGAAATTACTTTTCTGGCCAACTACACACTTGCTAATGTTGAAATGGGCCTAGAGAGCAGAGAATCAGGGTAATTGTGCAGACACTGAGGCCCAAGGCAGGATGTTTTTAAGCAGTCACTCACATCTCCAGAGTCTTAAACCCAAGAGCACTGGGCGGGACCATTCTATAAGCAAAACCTTAGCTATGAAAACAACTTTCCAAATTAAGATTCAAAAGATAAGATCAACAACAGGTGTTCTTTGCTTTTTTCAGTAGGTGTGTTCTTGAAAAGTTGGCTGTCAATATTTTTTTTCCCATTAATCTAATCACAGTGTAAATATAAGAAGGCTAGATATTTAAAGAAACCATGTAGTTGGTCTCATTGCAAAGTATTTTCAGAGTTTTAAAAATCATTTTTCTTTTCAAAGATCATGTTTTCTTAGACTGTAATTTCTTAGAAGTAGGGACATATTGTGCTGATGTATATTGCATACAGAGAAAGGATATGAGCATTTATCAGTTACTCATAGAGGGCTGGAGCTTTAGGAATTTTATATTTATTGAATACTTTATGTCTGTTTTTACTCTGAAGATAGGACAATTGCTTGCTCTGGGGGCAGGGGGATGGCTGATCTTTTACTTATCCCTGATCCTTCCTTCTTTTCAGTAGCCCCCACCTCTACCTCCACCACAGGGAAACTGATCTTTCTGTTTTACTCTTATGAGCTTTTTCTAAGCACTAGTATCACTATACTAGAATAATTTGGTGCTTTGGGCTGAAGAACTGAGTATTCTCCTAAGGATGGAGACAGGTGGTCAAAAGACTCAGAGATTACCATAGGACTCTGTCTAAGGCTGTCCAATATGGTAGGATGAGCCACACGCGCCTATTGAACAATTGAAACGTGGTGAATGAAACTGAGAACTGAATTTTAAATTTAAATTTAAATTTAAAAACTGACACGCATTTCAGTTCTTGGAGAACTTTTAAGTATGTTTCAAACAACTTGATCATGTTTCAGCTGTAACCTTCATGAGATCTAAAAATAGATCAAGTACTTCTAAAAAGATTTTAGTATTTGAATTGAGATGTGCTCTAAGCATAAAATGCACACCAGATTTTGAAGATTAGTATGAAAACAAGAATGTGCAATATTTTATTACTAATTTTTTAGATTGATTACATGCTGAAATGTTAACATTTTGGAAATATTGGGTGAAATAAAATATATTATTAAAATTAATTTCACCTGTTTCTTTTTACTTCTTTTAGCTGAAGAAAATCCATTAACCTCCAGTTTTATTCTTTGAGTTAGTGTCTGAATCTATATTTGGAAGACAATTGCTTTAGGATCTTTGAATTTTCTTGCATGCCTTTCTGTTTTATGCAACCCACACGCATAGTTTATGCTTTAAAAAGAAACCCAGCAAGACTCAGAAAATATTTAAATTAGAATGATAAATTTGGAAAGCATATCCAAAATTGTTACTTCGAACGTCGTATTTGGTATGGAGAGAAGACCCACCCAAGTGCATTCTGCTCTGCAGTGGCATCTCCAGAGCACTGCCGGTCAGGGCTCTTCCTGTTGTTTCACACCAGAAGTGGCTGGGGTCCAAAAACACAGATGTGAACACTGTGACCGATCACGACAAAGCGCCAAACTAGCTGGTTATTAATGAAAACCAGACGATGGACCATGAACCGCATCATTCGGAAGGCTGACTAGCTGGAATGGAACACACAGGGTTGAAGAGTGGAAGGAGCCTGGGCTAGGAGTTAGGAGACGGGGGCATGAATCCGAACTCTGCTATGAATGTGCTGCGAGTCATTGGGCAGGTTGTTCCTCAGACGCCCATGCTCATCTATCAAGTGAGGGGTCTCTAGGGCTCTTTCCTGCTCTTACAGGCCAGATCTCCATCAGTTTAATCCCAGCCTCTTGCCGTCTCCAGCTGCAAGAACACCAAGGCAGAGTCACGTGGGTTTGAGAGTGCCAAAGTTTCAGGCCAGCAATCTCATACCGCAGGGGGTAAGGTGCAGGGCCAGGACAGCCAGCAGGCTCTGGGACGCTGCAGTACCCTCACCCCCCATCAGTGACCTCCTTCTTGGTAGCATGTTCCATCACACACAGCTTTGCTGGGTCAAGAGCATCCCCACTGTAAAGCCATCTAAAGCATTTATCAAATTAACATGTAGAAAGCATATACTAATTTTGACTCTCACCACCATGCATGAGAGGGCTCATTTTAGGGCATAAAAGCATCTCACTGTTATTTCAATTTCCTGCTTTGTGACTATAAATGATATTGAACTTTTCCCCCATACGTTAATTGGCAACTTTCATTTCATCTCTGCTGAATTGACTGTTGGCATCCTTTGCCCTGTTTTCTTGAGTGTTTTTTGTCAATGATTTCTAAGAGCTCTTTACATTTAAATGTATTAACTCTTTCTTGTCACATATTTTCAACCCTTTCTTGCAAGTTTTTTTTCCAGTTTGTGGCTTACCTTTTAATTTTGTGTATAAGTTACTTCTAACTTATAGATATTAATATTTTTTAATTGACCATATTTATCAATCTTTTAAAAAAATTCTTCACTTTTATACTTTTAAATCACTTTCTCCACTCCCAACCAGATACTTTCGCATACAATAGTTCCCTGTTTTTTTCTTTAATCTGTAGCAATTTGTTTTTGTATATGGTCTGAAGTAAGGAGCTGCATTCTTTTTCTCTGTATAATCAAAGACCTCTCACACTGTTTATTAAGTAAACTATCCTATTCCTTCCTGTTTCCACACCCATTTAATCTAGTCCATTGTTGACATCATCAGAGAAAAGTTTTCATCAGAAGGTTTGAACAGCACAGTTATACTGTATCAATCCAGCTTGAATTATGTATGGTTGTCAGGATGGGTGGAAAGTATGATGAAATAGGGCGGAAGTTAAGTGAATAATCATTGATATACCTAATGCCAAAAATTTAGGTATAAACTGAAGAATTTAGTTCAATTATGGACTATTTCCTATATTCCATTGGAAGTTTGGTTGACACTAGCTGACCAGTTAACTGGGCTTCATTCATAAACATTTACCTTAAAATCGCTAGGCTCTAGAGCAGGGTACACATGGGAGGTGAGTAAGACATCAGCTCTGGGATCGAGAGGATTTTTCCGTGTTGACCAGATGTTTGTCACAGCATGGGCAAATGGCCCAGGGAGTCTGGTTGTGGTTTGGGTTATTTCTTCCCGATGCAGATGTGGTTGCTTTTCTTCTGGGTGGGCAGTGTGAGGACCAAGTCGTTTGAGTAGGCACACAACATCCAGAAAGGGGAGGAAAGCCATTCTGCTGGCTTGCTGGGTCAGCCATCCGCTTTACAAAGCAGGATGCCAGCTGCTGCTCAGACTGGAGTGAAAGTCCTTTGTAGGACAACATGCTGAGCATGGGGCACTACAGCCCCTCCTGGACTCGTCCTTCTCAAGGGGGGAGGGCTCAGAATGACATCTGGTCATGGAAAAAGACATTCAAGTCATCCGCCTTCATCATGTCTGAGCCATTGAGGGTGTACCTTGTGTTCTTTAGAGGTTAGAATTTGCTTTAATTAGCAAATAAAATGAAAGCCAACACAGCCTGCTCACCCCACACATGTTCAGAGGGGCTCCAGGCAGACCCCAATGCTGTCAGGACAGAGTCAACAGAGACTTCTCGGATGACTTGGTTAGTGTCGACTGGCCACCCTGCTGGGTCCACTCCTGAGAACATCTGTCCCCTTTCAGAGGCTGTTAATTTTGTTCATTTTTTTAATCAACATCCTGAGTTTGTTGATAGCAGTCTTGAGTCCAGTTTGCATTACATTTCTTCCCTGTTGAGTGGGTAGGACACTTGGAATTATGAGAGTTGAGGTTGGTGATGAAAGGACCCCTAGACCATGAAGCTTCTAGGGCAGAAACAGCACATGACTTAGCCTGCCGTCTGCATACATCCCCCACTTGCCTCCACCCTCCCACTTGTCACAGTGTCCCTCCCTTCCCTTAAGACATAGTTCAACACTCTTCCCAAGTTAACACCAAACAAGAGAATGTTCCCTTTGTCTTTCTCATGCTCACGCCCTGCCTAACCCAACATCGTATGTGAAAATCTAGAGAAACTGCATCTACTTTGCATAACGTCTTAACTTTTATTATTTTTCTCTGCATAAGCTCCTTGGCTACAGGGTCAACATATAATCACACATTCAAACACACTTCATAGCTTCCAGCTCTGATGACTTTAGAAATGTTTCTTTTGGAAGTGCGTTAATTAAAAAAAATAGCAAAGAGGATCATCTGTTTGAGTAAGTTTAGTTACATGCTCATGTAAACCCAGAAGGATGATTTAGAAGACTTTCTCAAGACTTGATCTTATTGGGATAAAGGATGCTCTGAAACATTTGATGGTGAGGATTAGGAAGGATTTGGGGGAGCCAAGGCTATTCTGGGGAGGCCTCCGTTCTCTGACCCATCCCACCCACCCCAGAATTTAATAGTGGAAAATTGAGATTGTCAAGATTCATTTGGTTGCGGACTCAAACTAGTTTAAGCAAAACAGGGAACTTAATGGCTACTGAAACTGGAAAGTCCAGGAATGCAATTGGTTTTGGGCACAGATGACCGTAGTTTCTCAACATTCTTTCTCTCTGTTTTGCCTTCCTCTGTGTTGGCTCCATTCTCAGGCAGACTTTATTGAAGTGAAGGCAACGATGCCTTCCAGGAGTGTCACCCTACAGCTTAGAAAACCCTAAGCAGAAAGAGAATGTCTCTTTCCCAGAAGGTCCAGCCAAAACCCTGGGGAGGGCTCTCAGTGGCCCACATTGGCTCGTGGGGCCTCCTCTGAAGTAATCAGAGTTGCCAATGGAATACGCTCTTTTCATCAGCCCAGCCTCATCAAGGTGCCACCCCTAGAACCTGGGGTTAAGAGCAGCCTCTCCCAAACCTCATGGATGGCTCACCTGAGGGAAACTACGCTGCTGTTCTCAGAGTGGGGGATGCTGGGCAGGCAGAGCAATCGATGTCCAATCCATGTCCACTTCCACTGATGGTAGGCGGACGGTGTGAGGAGAATTTTCATCCTGCTCTGGGTGAGTCTGAGATCACCCTTTCCCTTGGACAAGCAAATTAAGTCTCTGGAACATATAAATTGATGCTGAGGTGGTACCAAAGATGTTAGGCTCTAGAAGTAAATTGTCACATAGGGATGTCATTTGGTCAAAATTCAGTTCTCCTCCTCTCCATGGCCCTGTCCTCCTTCTGTCTACATCCAAGTCACACCAGCCTTCCCTGTTGTACTTTGGTATCCCCATGCAGCACATACTCAAACCCAGTGGAGTGCAAATGAAGCCTTCCTGACTATTGGCCTGTCCCCGTTACACCAAGGCAGCAACATGTGGTATATTCCATGAGGTTGCCATGTGTTCTAATACACTGCCCTACACTGGATGCCCAGATGTTGGCCCACAGGAGAGACGTTGTCTCCCCATTGGCTGGCTCCCTCTGCCTGATGGGGTGCTCTGCATTACGTTCTTCACCACTAGAATCAGCATGAAACTGTAAAAGACCCTTGTGCAGGAAATTTAAAAATTACAGTTCTAATTCTGGATCAAAAATGAACTAACTGAGGTATTTTAGGACTGTCTCTATGTTCATTCCTTCTGTATTTGATTGTACCTTCTTCAAACTCGCCAGTCAGAAAGGTTCCTTCATGCTCTAGTGCTCATCTACTCTGAGAATCTGCTGCATTCGCTTTGAGTTCTTCCCGTGAGACAGAGGAATTAGAGAGAATAAAGCTTACCTCCTAAGGCAATTTCCCAAGAATAGATACAAGGCGATGGGAGAAAGGTTTGAAACGGACCTCCTCCCTCGAGTTGGCAAGTGACTTAGGGTAAGTTATTAACCTCTCTGTGACTCACTTTCCTCATCTTCAAAATGGGACTCTAAGATGTCACAAGGATTAAATGACCTAATGCTTGAAGAACACTTGGGACATAGCATCAGCTGTTGGTGTTGCTGTTATACGATAAAGGAGGTGTGCAGTATTTGAGGAGCTCATATCTGTGCAGCACTTGCCAGTGCCAGGAACTTATGTCTCATGAGGCAGCAGGTCTCATTTGTGGTAGATCCAATTATTATTATTATTACCTAATTATTATTGCCCTTGAAATATTTGAAGACGCCATCAGACCTCCTCTTATACAGTGCTGTGTTCTTCAACTTCTTTCTATTGCTCTCATTATAAAACCGGCCAGCCTCTGGATATGTTCACGTTTGCTAGTGCCCCCCGAAATGAGGCCCCTCTCCCTTAACCATAAAGGGAATCCAAGCTGTACCAAACCTATCACCTCCCTCCAACTTGCAATTACACTTTTATTAGCGCTGCTTGGGACTGGATTTCCTTTCTAGCAGCCAAGTCATGTTTGGGGCTCTCATTTAAACTGTAGCTAAGAAAGCTCTGAGTCGTTTTCATATAAAGCATTGGAAACTATTTTTAGAATTCAAGTTCTCTCTCTTACCTAATCAATGTTACCTTCTGGGATAAATGTTGAAATCCTTCAAGCATGGAATGAGGAAATCCTGCCTCTATGGCAATTGATGTCAGGTAAATATTACCACATTTCACGTATGTATATTTCGAAAGGAAGCGAGGAGGAGCAGTGAGACACTGAGCGTCACGCGGAACCGAGAGGATATGTCGTGGTCTGGTATTCCAGATCCTGGTCTGCAGTCATCAACCAGCGCCAACCAGGCTTTAGTCTGTGAAGCTGGGAGGCAATCACTTCCAGTCAATAATTTTCAAAACTTTGCTTTGACCTGTCACAAGATTTCTTAGTGTCTGTTTGTTGATTGTTATTGTTGTGTTTGTGGGAAATGAAATCTGCCATTGAACAATTTCAGTGACTCCCTCCCAATCCGAAAAATATGCCTGGAATCAGTCAATGAGTTTTCATTTGGAGATATCGTTTTTCCATAAATGACTCTTGTTTCTTATCTGAGACATAATATTGGTACTTGGTAGAAACATATTAAATGCTGTATCTTAATGGCCAACTATATTAATTGTCAAAATTGAGTTTCTATCATTCAAGCTCCAAGTTCAGATATTTCTCCATTCCTAAAGGAACTGAAGTATAGAGTCAAATGCTGACTGTTCTCTACATACAAAAAAAACACGTCTGAGGATTTTATTATTCAGCCCATTTATCTCTACTATATCTAGTACAATAGGATGCAGTATACAATATATAGATATAGATATACAAAGCATCTATACATCTGTAGGATATATGCATCCATAGGCATATATATCAAAGCATCTATATTGAATTGCAATCAAATCTCTTTGCCCCGTGTTGATGGTTTTCTTATAGCCCATCTATAATTTACGCACGTTCTGCTCTGACTTGGGTTTGTCAGCACGTGCATCTGACTTCCAGTAATCATCAATTACTCTTATAAAGGCTCAACAATCGCTTGTTTGGTTTCTGGAAAATAAATTCAAAGTATACATTGTCAATGTCAAGCTTACACATTTTAATTTCTGTAATCTACTTTTACTTATTTTTAAATTTAAGTTAATTTAATTTTTTAGAGAGGAAGATGGGCTCTGAGCCAACATTTGTGCCAATCTTCCTCTATTTTGTATGTGGGATGCCTCCACAGCATGGTTTGATGAGCAGTGTGTAGGTCTGTGCCCAGGATCAGAACCTGCGAATCCCAGGCCACCAAAAGGGAGCATGCAACCTTAACCACTATACCACCAGGCCAGCCCTCTACTTTTATTTGCATTTTAAAAGTTGACAAAATATTTCTCTACTTTGATTTTTTGGGTGTTTCTCCCACTCTCCACATTTATTCTAATATCCTTAACCATGGGATGAAAATGCTCCTTTTGGCTCTCATCCCCTTTTCTTTTAGCCAATGTTGTCAGTCAGTCCTGCTGGCCTCCTCTTGCATTAGTTCTGTTCCTGTCACTGAACACTGAGCACTGAGGTTGCTGGATCCATTGTGTACTCTGTGCACCTCACTGCCCAACCCAGGCAGGAGCCCCTGTGCTCCTGGACCACTCCTTCACTGAGTCCTTGTAGACATCCCAGCACACAGTCCTTCCTGCCTCAAGCCCCTAACCCCAGCCCCTTCTCGGGTCAGCCTTGACAGATTACATCATCTGCTACTTGACTGTGGCGACGGAGGTCTGCTGCCCCGTCCCGCCTTGCCTTTCCTCTCCTCCACTGCATTCTAGTCATTGTGATAAAGGAGAGGAGACAAGGCGGGGATGTTGTGGGTCCCATTCCTCTGAACCTCAACCATGCAAATATCATCAGTCACCTTGTGTCCCCACCCAACATCACCCACCCCGCTGCTACTTCCACCTGAGCACAACATGGATCAGGAACCACTGACCATCTACAGCCAAGGCACAGACCCTTACACTCTGTCCTGGGAAAAAAGTGCATTTCTCTCTAGTCATCTGGCATTTATCAGTGAAACCTTACACTGACAATTATTTTTGTATGTGGAATTAGCAATATTCAAATAGACATAAGTTCTTTGGTGTTTAGTGTTTTATCTTCCCTGAAACGAATAGCTCACGGTCTCAAAAACAGTTTAATTCCAGCCCTAAAATGATATGATTGATTAAACCATAAATGGAAAACAGAAGAAACAGCAACAACAACAAACACCAAGATCCATTTGAACTACTTAATTAAAATGGTGGGGATCAGGTGTTTCTGCGGTTCACTCTAGAATTTTCAGTCATGGCGGACTCAGAGGGGTAGGTGAACACTTGCCGCATGTATTACATAAGCACTGGTGCTGGGTGGTGATGGCTTGTTGGAAGGAATGATACAGAAGGAACATGGAAATAAAGGAGGAGGCACAGAGGACAAGGAGGAAGAAAATGTCCAGAATCAGATGAAGAGGGGGAGAAGAAAAAGAAAGAGGCGGTTATAATTTCATTCCAAGAAACACAATGCTAAAAAAGAATCTAATGATGAGGCAGGCTTTTTTTGTGTTTTTTTTTTCCATTTGTTTGGGCTCACGGCCTCATTTTGCTCTGGCTTTCATCGTGTACATGGGCCAAGGCAGGTTTTCCAGGCCAGTCAAGCTTCTTCCTGACCTGCTGGAATGTCGTTCTTGGATGTCATGGAAAGAAGTGTCTTGGCTCCTATATCCCAGGCTGAGTGGGTCAAAGTATTCAACAACCCACAGGCATGCATTTGACTCTTCTGGAGATAGAAAGGATGTAAGTGAAGTCTTTTTTTTTTTTCCTTATGGGCCTTATTAGCCAGATAAGAAATAAAACCTATGGGAAAACCTAAATGGAACCTGTGGGCTGCAAGTAGTGACTGCCCAAGAGACTGTGAAAATAAGAGCCCAGCCACGCGGACAAGCAGGAGTCACAGTGGGACCTCTTATGCAGGTGATGAAGAGGAAAGAGTATAGGGATTGGGGTTGGGATATATGGGGTCAAATCATGGTCCGGCCACTTGCCTGTTATGTGACCTTGACACCATTGTTTTACCCCATGAAGGCTCAGTTTTCAGTTGTGTAAATGTACCTATAATGTGTACTCTATAAAACATCTTTCAAAGACATTATCTTGATTGATTCTCTTGGCAGTTCTGTAAAATGTGAAGCATTGTACAAAGTCAACTCTTCTTATCCTTGTTTTGGAAACTTGCTGGAGAATGTTCTCAGACGAGAATCCTCAGGGAGACAAGGGATTTCTTGCCTTGCATCCAAAGGAACCTGTGGACTCTGAGGGAGGCAAGCGTTTCCATCAGATTGGGAAAGTCAAGAAAAGGACATAGAAGTTTAGAGTCTTCCGGAGTCTACTGGCATCTTGTCCCCCCTTACTTCTGTCCTGAGCTTCTCAGATGTAGAGATGTATAGACTTGGGAGATGGGCCAAAGTGAATTCAGGGTGAAGCACGTCAGCTGGCTCAGCTGATGAGAAGCATTCTCACCCCCAAAGAGAAGGGCTCTGACAGGAATTTCTCTTCAGTTACTCACCCTGGTGTCTTGACATTGGGATAGGGTGTGTAACTCAGAGTCCAAGGCCTGGGTTCAACTTCTTTTGTGTAGAAAACCCATAAAGTCAGGGAGCTATTACAGGTGCACATGGAAGATCTTAATAAGAGAAAATGTATGGTTTTTCCCCAAGAAAGGAGAAGGTATGTACCCCTCACCCACTTTTTAAAAAATGTTTTCACCTTTACTCTTCCATTCTATACGTGTTTTCTTCTTCCCCCTCTGCTGCCCTCCTTGTGTCCCAGGAAATCCTCCTCAGGCAACACAAGGTCCTTGTCTGCTATCTCTCCACCCTCCAGTGACAAACTTCCTCAGAAACTTGAAACTGAGGCACAGAGCAGGTCATGACCATTCTGTCTTGGAGACAGAGGGGCAGAATAAAATGAAGACATTTCCAGCTTTGAGACAATGGGTAGATGGGTTTGTGGAATTTAGGTGGGATTTATAGGAAGCTGGTCTATCTTCATCCTTATAGTTATCTATAGTCATGCATCACTTAAGGACTGGGATGTGTTCTGAGAAATATGCCCTTAGGTGATTTCGTCATTACGCAAATATCATAGAGTGTCCTGAAGGGGAACAAAATTTGCCACCCAAAAATGTATCTCTTTAACATGAGGAGTATTTTAGGTTGATTATTTTTAAGAAATAAAAGACTCAGAAAGTTTTCCTTGGTACTTTCCCCTTAACTGACTAAAAGAATTCAGATTAAAAAATCTGTCTCAGAAAGCGAGCTGTCACCTGAGCAACACATGAATAGGTGATAGACAGGGAGGAATGTAGAAAAGCCTGTTTGTTGGGCTCCCTTCTGTGTTCTTCTGTTTCTGTGTGAGCAGACACTTCTTTTCCAAACATTTTCTCCTTTCACCAACCTGTGAGTTGCTTTCCTTCCCTTTGAAGTCCCTGACTCTCCCCATCCCCAACATCTTTTGTCTTTAGCTGAGGATGGTATTTAAGGTGAGGTCTTTGACCATTTTGTGGAGTTACTTGGTTTTCCTGGGTTTCTCCCGTATATCATGTTATTAAACTTCTGTTTGTTTTTCTCCTGTTAATCTGTCTCATGTCAATTTAATCCTTAGACCAGCCAGAAGAACCTAGAAAGGTAGAGGAAAATTTCTTCCTCCCCTACAGCACTTACACAAACCTGGATGGTATAGCCCACCATCTCTGCTATATGGTACAAATTTTATGGGACCACCGTCATATATGTATCTGTCGTTGACTGAAACATTGTCATGCAGTACATGACGATACAGGTATACCTTGGAGATACTGCAGGTTCAGTTCCAGCCCACTACAATAGACTGAATATTGCCATAAAGCAAGCCACACAAATTTTTTGGTTTCCCAGTACATTCAAAGGCTATGTTTACACTACACAATAGTCTATTAAGTGTGAAATAGCACTATGTCTAAAAAAAACAATGTACATGGCTTAATTAAAAAATACTTTATTGTTGGGGCTGGCCCCGTGGTCGAGTGGTTAAGTTTGCGCGCTCCGCTGCAGGCGGCCCAGTGTTTCGTTGGTTCGAATCCTGGGCGCGGACATGGCACTGCTCATCAGACCACGCTGAGGCAGCGTCCCACATGCCACAACCAGAAGAACCCACAACGAAGAGTGCACAACTATGTACCGGGGGGCTTTGGGGAGAAAAGGGAAAAAATAAAATCTTTAAAAAAAAAAAAAAAATACTTTATTGTTAAAAAATCCTAACAGTCATCTGGTCTTCACTGAGTCGTAATCTTTTTGCTGGTGGAGGGTTTTGCCTCAAAGTTGATGACTGCTGATTGATCAAGGTGCTGGCTGTGGAAGGTTGGGGTGGCTGTGGCAATTTCTTAAAATAAGATAATTTGCTGCATTGATTGTCTCTTCCATTCACGAATGATTCCTCTGTAGCATGTGATGCTGTTTGATAGCATTTTATCCATAGAAGAACTTTCTTCAAAATTGAAGTCTGTCCTCTCGAACCCTGCCACCACTTTATCAACTAAGTTTCTGTAATATTCTAAATCCTGTGTTGTCATTTCAACAATCTTCTTAATATCTTCACCAGGAGTAGATTTCACTTCAAGAAACCACTTTCTTTGCTCACTCATAAGAAGGAACTTCTCATTCATTAAAGCTTTATCATGAGATGGCAGCAATTCAGTTACATCTTCACTTCTAGTTCTAGTTGTCCTGCTATTTCCACCACATCTGCAGTTACTTCCTCCACTGAAGTCTTCATGAGGGTTGGAATGAACCTCTTCCAAACTCCTGCTAATGTTGATATTTTGACCTCTTCCCATGAATCACGAATGTTCTTAATGGCATCTAGAATGGTAAATCCTTTCCAGAAGGTTTTCGGTTTACTTCACCCAGATCCATCAGAGGAATCACTATCTATGGCAGTGATAGTCCTACAGAACATATTTCTTAAATAATAAGACTTGAAAGTTGAAATTACTCCTTGAGGCTTGGGCTGCAGAATGGATGTCGTGTTAGCAAGCATGAAAACAACATTAATCTCATCGTACATCCCCATCAGAGCTCTTGAGTGACCAGGTGCATTGTCATTAGCAGTAATATTTTGAAAAGAGTCTTTTTTTCTGAGCAGTAGATCTCAACGGTGTGCTTAAAATAGTCAACAAACCATGTTGTACACAGACGTGCTGTCATCCAGGCTTTGTTGTTCCATTTATAGAACACAAGTAGAGTAGATTTAGTGTAATTCTTAAAAGCCTTGGGATTTTTGGAATGGTAAATAAGCATTGGCTTTAACTTACAGTCACCAGCTACATTGGCCGCTAAGGAGATTCAGCCTATCCTTTGTAGCTTTGAAGCCAGGCATTGACTTCTCCTCTCTAGCTATGAAAGTCCTACATGGCATCTTCTTCCAATATAAGACTGTTTTGTCTACATTGAAAATCTGTTGTTTAGTGTAGCCAACTTCATTAATTATCTTAGCTAGATCTTCTGGATAACTTGCTGCAGCTTCTGCATCAGGACTTGCTGCTACACCTTGTACTTTCATGTTATGGAAATGGCTTCTTTCCTTAAAGCTCATGAACCAACCTCTGCCAGCTTCAAACTTTTCTTCTGCAGCTTCCTCACCTCTCAGCCTTCATAGAATTGATGAGAGTTAGGGCCTTGCTCTGGATTAGGCTTTGGCTTAAGGGAATGTTGTGGCTGGTTTTCGTCTATCCAGACCACTAAAACTTTCTCCATATCAGCAATTGCTTTCTTATCACTCGTGCATCCACTGGAGTAGAACTTTTAATTTTGTTCAAGAACTTTTTCCTTGCATTCATAACTTGGCTACCTGTTTGGCACAAGAAGCCTAGCTTGGCTTCCGACACGCCTTCCTCACTGAGCTTAATCATTTCTAGCTTTTGATTTAAAGTGAGAGACATGCGACTCTTCCTTTCACTTGAACACTTAGAGGCCATCGTAAAGTTATTAATTGGACTAATTTCAATATTGTTGTGTCTCAGGGAATAGAGAGGTCTGAGGAGAGGGAGAGAGAACAGCCAGTTGATGGAGCAGTCAGAATACACACAACATTTATCAATTAAGTTCACTGTCTTATGTGGCGATGATTCATGGCACCCCAAAACAGTTACAATAGTAACATCAAAGATCATTGATCCACATTACCACAACAAATATAATAATAATGAAATGGTTTGAAATATTGCTAGAATTACCAAAAAGTGACACAGAGACATGAAGTGAGCAAATGATGTCAGAAAAATAGCGTCAATAGACTTGCTCAATGCAAAATTGCCAAAACGCTGAATTTGTAAAAAATACAGTATCTGCAAAGCACAATAAAATGAAGTATGCCTGTATAGTACTCAGTGCAGTGCCTGGGACCTCATAAACACCCAGTAGACTTCAGCTAGTATTCATGTTATTACTGTACTATCATCATCATCATCATGAACATCATTGTCATCATCATAATCATTGAAACAGCATACAGTTATGTGCCACATAATGATGTTTTGGTGAATGACAGACTGCACATATGATGGGGGTCCCATAAGATTAATACCATATAGCCTAGGCATGTAGTAAGCTATACATCTAGTTTGTGCGAGTACTGTAGGGGAGGAAGAAATTTTCCTCTACCCTTCTAGGTTCTTCTGACTGGTCTAAGGATTAAATTGACATGAGACAGATTAACAGGAGAAAAACAAACAGAAGTTTAATAATATGTATACATGGGAAAACTGAGTAACTTGCCAAAATGGCCAAAGCCACCACCTTAAATGCCATCCTCAGCTAAAGACAAAAGAAAATGTTGGGGATGGGGAGAGTCAGGGACTTCAAAGAGAAGGAAGGCAATTCACAGGTCAGTGAAAGGAGAAAATGTTTGGAAAAGAAGCATTTGGCCACACAGACACAGAAGAACACAGAGGGAGCCCAACAAACAGGCTTTTCTATATCCCTCCCTGTCTACCACCCAGTTCATGTGATGCTCAGGTGACAGCTCACTTTCTGAGATGGGTTTTTTTAATCTGAATTCTTTTAGTCAGTTAAGGAGGAAGTACCAAGGAAAACTTTCTGAGTCTTTTATTTCTTAAAAATACTCCTCATGTTAAAGAGACACATTTTGGGGTAGCAAATTTTGTTCCCCTTCAGGACACTCTATGATATTTGCATAATGACGAAATCACCTAACAATGCATTTCTCAGAACCTATTGCCATCACTAAGCAATGCATGATTATATATGGATTATATTGCTTAACTTTCACAGTGTTTGAGATAGGTTAAATTATTATCAACTTTTCACAAACGAGGCTGCAAATCTTCAAAAAGGTGAAGTAAAGAGCCAAAGATCAAACAGCAAGAAGTGGCAGAACCAGAACTGAAATGCAGGCAGATTAAGCGCCAAAGTTCAAGATCTTAATTATTGTACCTGGGGCCCTCTCAGTGATGGATCACCTCCAGTCATCATTTGCATCTACTGCTTCTAGAAAGCACCACTCGCTTATGCACCTGATCCTCTTTCCAACTCGTATGAACTTGGGCTTGAGCCTGGGGAGCTCTGGCACAGAGCTTGGACTTTTGATGTGAAGAACAAAGAAACTGGGAGGTTGATTCCCCTCACCTTCAAGAGAGCCCACACTCATTTCTCTCAAGAAGATCAGCAGAAGCAGGAGACTAGGCTATGTGAAAAGAGCCTGAGCAGGGAGGCCTTGAATTCATAGGCCACTGGGCTGTCTGGCTTCCCTCATTAATCCTGAAACTCTCGCAAGCCTCAGCTTCTTCCGTCCATTTCGCTCTCTCTACACTAAAGCTGAGAACCTTGATTTTGTTTTCCCTCTCTCTGGTATCTCCACTCCAATGACAGCCATTTAAGTACAGGGCACTTCCCAATCAATCACCTTAAGGGATATCGTGAGAATATTCTGGTTATGGGGAATGCATCAGAATAGACCTGAAAATGAAACACACCAACAGAGTAAAGAGGAGAGTTTAATAAAGGCACTGTTTACAAAGCTGTGGGAGGTTTAAGGGAAATCAATAAATGATGGAGAAGCCACCCAGGGCCAGCAACAGTGGGGTGCCATTAACATACCAAGGTCTGAAGGGGTAAGGGGTGAGCAGTGGTTTTCTGAACCCAGACATGTTAGCAGTAGTTGTGGTAGAGAAGCACCTGGCAAGTGCTGTGGCCTTCGGTAGAGAAGGCAGTCACTGCCAACTCACGGCTCAGCAGGGCGGCATGCAGGGAATAAATACCCCAAACTCTCTCCTCCCTTCCTGTGATTTCCTGCTGGTGCCTCCCATTGGTAGAACCCAACCAGAGCCAGAAGGCAAGGGAGTCCAACGAAACGGTTCCATAAAGCTCAGCCTCCCAGGGAATATGCAGGGTAGGGGAGAGTAGAGAGGGCACCTGATAGAAAATGGGGAAAAAAATTAAAGAGCCATCTTGGATGTTTATATTTCTTTCTGATGTAAGAACTCCACGCTTACTTTTCTATATATCTTACTTCAGTGTGCAAAGAGGTCTATAGACTCTTTCTGTGGGTCCAGTAAAGGATGCTATTCTGTCAGCTAGGACAAACCTGCCACGTTTGAGCCTTCTCACAGCCTGGTCATTGCGAAGGTGTCTCCCTCTGAGAACTAAACCCCATGAGCTTTCAGTCCCTGTGTTCTCTAGGGACTTCACAGCCCTGTCAACTCTGAACCCTGTCTGTTGACATTAGCTCCTCTTTAGGAAGGTGGAGAATCAGAACCCCCTGCCCTCTCTTCCTGCTCCGTGTTCCCTGAGGAGCCTTGTCTAAGGAAAGCCCTTTCTTTCTCTGACACCAATGCCACGACTTCCTCAAGAATGGGACTCCAGAGACAGTCTGAGCTCTGCTCTTTTCTCAGGCTCCTCCCTCTCTCAAGAGCCAAATTGAATCATGCCATCTTCTTGGCAACCCACCCATCTTTCTCTAGTTAGAAGACAAACCCCTTTGCTATTCAAAGCGAGGTTCATTTACCGGCAGCATCAGTCTCACCTGGGAGCTGGTTGGAAACGCAAGGTCTCAGGACCCAGCCCCCATCTGTGGCCAAATCTGCCTTTCAAAGATCCCTGGGGATTTGAGAAGGCTCAATATAGCCTATACCCACTATTAGGAAGCATGCAATGCCCTTTTGACTTTCTTCCTTCAGAATTTATAGTAGCTCCTAAAGTGTTTTCCAAGTAATAAAGGAAGTTTTGAGGTTACTGTGTGCTTTGAGATTTATCTATTACTTTGCATGCATTTAAAGTTTATATTTTTCAAAAAGCCTTCGGATTGATCAACTCATGAGAGTCTCATTATAACTCCGTGAAACATATAAGGTAGATATTATTAGCCCCATTTTCACACGAGGATCTGAGGCATGTTTAAGTAATCTGGGTCCTCCACTGCCGGAACAGACCTGGGACTAGCTGCCAGGCCATGGGACTCATTTTCAGCTCTCCCCTCCACTCATCTTTTCCCATAGCACTGTTTCTCAACATGTGGTCAACATTTCATCTGTATCAAAAGTACCTGGGGAGAGCGGAGAGACTTGCTAAATAGTAGATTCCTAGGCCCCATCAAGACATAACGGATGCTCTTATGCTCTCTAAGACTTGAGACTCACTTCCTTTATGGTTAGAATTGTCAGATTTAAGAAAATGGGAGAAGGGAGTTTTAGGTTGATCGGATTCATATCAGTGGGACTTCAGCCTATGGAAGACTTTACAGCAGGATGGGAACATTTTCTCCTCACCCGCTCAGCAGTAGAGAATACTGCCGAGGGGCTTGGAGAGAGCCGCACAGAGTTGGTCAGGACAGCAAAGATTGGACAGTCCTTAGGGTGTGGCAGTGAAAATGAAAGGAACCAGCTGTGGAAAGAGAAGTGATGTGACACTTTTGCAGTTGAAGAATGAGCAAGAGTTGGGAAACGGAGGGATTAGAGGAAGTTGTTGATTGGGGAAACTGACTGAGAGAGAACAGAGGAAACATCAGGAGGAAAGGGAAACAAAGAAAAGAAAGGAAAAGTAGGAGGGAGAGACGGAGAGTGAGGGAAAGGGAGGCAAGTGGGGGGGTGTGAAAAAAGCAAGAGAGAAAGCAAAGGAGAGGAGAACGGGCAAAATGAAAGCTGGAAGTGCTTCCTCTTGGAGCTTATGTGTTCCTTGATCATGGTCTTGGGATCTGGTGATATCTGCCATTGCATTACAAGCTTGGTTGATAAATGGCACATCAATGGGTCTGTAAAGCTCTAACTTCTGGACATTGTCCCTGAAATTTCAGGGAGGACTGGATTGCAGATACAGATTTAAATGGCCTGGCTTCTTGTAACTGCTTTATGAGTCACAGATTATAAACTTGCTCGTCTTATACTTATTTTAAAAATAATTTTTCCTGGGGGGCCTGCCCAGGGCCATAGTGATTAAGTTGGCATGTTCCACTTTGGCAGCCCAGGGTTCGTGGGTTTGGATCCCAGGTGCGGACTTACACACTGCTCATCAAGCCATGCTGTGGCTGCATCCCACATACAAAATAGAGGAAAATTGGCACAGATGTTGCTCAGGGACAATCTTCGTCAAACAAAAGGAAGAAGATTGGCAACTGGTGTTAGCTTAGGGCCAATCTTCCTCACTAAAAAAAAACAATCTTAATAAAATAATAAAACGACAAGAAAAAGAAATGAAAGACACCCACATTGGATAGAATAAAAATGTCTTTATTTGCAGATAATATGATCATGTATGCAAAAACCCTAAGGAATCTATAAAATAGCCACTAGAACTATTAAGTGAATTTAGCAATGTCTGAGAAGACAAGGTCAATATTAAAAAATCATTGTATTTCCCCTTAATAGCAATGAACATTTGGACAATGAGATTTAAAGAGCTCATTTACAATAACATCCAATAAAATATCTAGGAACAAACGTTACAAAGATCTATATAATAAAAATTTAAAAAAAACATTGTTGAGAGATATTAAAGAAAATCAAAGTTAATGGAAAGACATATTATATTCCTGAATTGGAGCACAACATTTTTAAGATATCAATTCTTGCCAAATTCATCTACAGATTCAATTTAATCCCAATCGACATTCCAGTAATCTTTTTTGTAGACATCAACAAGCTAATTCTAAAATTTTTATTCAAAGGCAAAGTACCTAGAACAGCCAAAACAATTTTGAGGAAGAAATAGAATAAAATTGGAGAATTTATGTTATCTTATTTTAAGACTTACTATAAAGCTACAGTATTCAAGACACTGTAGTACTGGCATGAGTATAGGCATAGATCAATGGAAGAGAATTAGTGAGCCCAGAAATTGTCCCATACACATATGGTCAGTTGATTTTCAAAGAAGACGCTAAGGGGATTCAATGGAGAAAGGATAGTCTTTTCAACAACTGATGCTGACATTGTGGGATATCTATATAGAAAAAAAGGAACATTGACCCTTCCTCGACACCATAAAAAAACATTAACTTGAAATGGATTAACTTGAAATGGATTGTAAACCTAAATGTAAAAAATAAAACTTATGAAAGTTTTATAAGAAAATAGGAGAAAAAGTTTTGCAACCTTGGGATAAAAAATAAAATTAGATAGGACATGAAAAGCAAGAACAATAGAAGAAAATTAATTAGTCAAAAATTAAAATGGCCTTTTGAAAGAAATGATTAGAAAATGAAAAGGCAAGCCAGAGGCTGGGAGAAAATATTCACAATACATACGTATTTCAAAGGACTGATATTCTGAATACAGAACGAATTCTTATAAATCAATAACAACAAGAAAACACCAAATTAAAAAATGAGCAAAAGATTTGAACAAACACCTCATCCGAGAAGATTGCAGCTAGCAGATAAGCACATGAAAAGATGATCAACATCACCTGTTATTAAGGATATACAAATTTAAATCATGAGATACCACTACACAGCTATTAGAATGGCTAAGATCCAAAAAGTGAAAATATCCACTGCTGATAAGGATGCAGAGCAACAGGGACGCTCATCGTGGCTGGTAGGAATGCAAACTACTGGAATAACTTTGGAAGACAGTTTGGCATTTTGTAATAAGGTTAAACATAGTCTTATCATACAATCAAGCGACTGCATTGCTAGGAATTTACTCAACTGATTTGAAAACTCACGTTCGCATAAAACCTCCATGAGAAAGTTTGTGGCAGCTTTTTGATAACTGTCAAAAACTAAAACAGCCAAGGTGTCCTTCAATAGGTGAGTGGATAAACAAACTAGTACATTCACACAATGGACTACTATTCAGCAATAAAAAGGAATGAGCTACCAATCTGGAACAACGTGGATACAGTTTAACACGCCTATTGCTGAGTGAAGTAAGCCAGTCTAAAAAGGCTACACTGGATGATTTAATTTCATGATATTCTGTGAAAGACAAAACGGTACAGAGGAAAAATGAATCAGTGATTGCCAAGGGTTTGGGGTAGAGGTTGAATAGATGAAGTCCAGGGGCTTTTTCTAGGGCAGTATAATGGTTCTGTACGGTACTATAGTTGAGGATTCATGACACTGTGCATTTACCAAGCTACACAGAACGTGAGAGCACAAAGAGTAAACCGTGCTGTATGCAAATTAAAGAAATTCAGTTAGGAGATCAGGAGATCCCAGGATGAAATGCAGACGGTGACAGAAGAGTCTAACTGTCTTATGAATGTATGACATGACCTCACTGAAGGGGCTGGAGAGAAAAGGCAATGGCATAAGTAACTTTGGAAATGAACATGGACTCTAGGACTAAAGACAGGTGAATGCAATTAGGTGCAGCTATGAAGCACCGTAGTCTCGTTGGCAAGGTTGCTTATCCCCTCCCTCACCGAAGGACATGTTGGCTGTTTGAGCTTTTGGCAATTACGTAAGCACCATAGTCTAGCTGGTAAAGTTTTTTCCCTTGGGTATAAGGATAAGTAATTTTGAAACCACCATACATGGATACTGAGATTAAACAAATAAGTAGGTGGATGGAGGATGGTGAGGGCCAGGTTTCTCACTCTTAGAGTGGCAGCTTACAGATAAGTCAGAGGGAAGGTTCACATGGACCATGTGGTACTGGGTCAAAGGTGGTGCCATCAGTATGAACTCATGTTTGGCTCACTATAGATGCAGATATGTATACATACATATAATTAGATATAGATATTTATAGATATAGATATAATTATAGATATGTGTGGAAACACATTTTAGTATACAAACATATATTTTCTAGCTCCATCCACTGAGAGGACCTAGAAGCAATGACACCCATGTAGCAATGAGCACACCCAACACCAAGATAGGTAGTTTCCAATAAATAAAACCAAGGCTTCTTGGAGAAATGGCTGATTGCAGAGCTGAAGCACGCAAAATACAAGAAGAGCCTGGAGCATCTTGGAGTGCTAGAAAATGAAGTCTCAAGGAAAAAACTCAAAAAACCAATGGGGATATATCAAAGTGACACAAGAGCCCACTGAAAAAGCTCCCAATGTCCAAAGCTGGAACGATTTGAGCATAAAATAAATGAAATAGAATTGGATTATAGAGCAAGCTATAAGATAAATATCCATGAGACCATACTGTAAATAGATGATTGAAAAGATAAATAAATGAGGAGAACAGACAAATCTCTCACGCATAAGAATTCCAAATAATTTACGTAGATACTCTCCCTGGGATCAAGAAATAGCACATAACTCCCTACCCTGCACATAGTGGCATCTTTCTAGAGGGTGCAGTATGAAAATGGGGAAAAAGGAGAAATAGCATGATGGAGAATCGTGACAAACATTACCTCAGCTAGACAATCAAGATTAACATAAATATTGATGTCATGTCAGTAGTACGTACTGTTGATATGATGTGATGAGAATAGCACTTTACCTTTGTGCTCTTCCTTCCTCAAACCCATAACCCCAGTCTAAGGATGGAAAAACATCAGACAAACTCAAATCGAAGGGCATTCTATAAAATATCTTACCGTTACTCCTCAAAACTGTCGACATCATCAACAGCAAGAAAAGTCTGAGAAACTTCTTGGTGTAGAGGAGATGAACGAGACGGGATGACTAAACGTAATGTAGTATCTTGGATGAGATTCCGGACCAGATGAAGGACGTTAGGTAAAAACTAAGGAAATCTGAATAAAGTGTGGGCTTTAGTTAATAATAATGTCATGATATTGGTCCATGGCTGTAACAAATGTACCATATTCATGTAGGATGTTAACAACAGGAGAAACTGGATGTGGGGTATACTGGAACTTTTTGTACTCTCTTCAACTTTCTGCAAATCTAAAACTATTCTAACATTAAAAAGCTTATTTTAAAAATAGGCAAAAGATTTGAACAGACACGTCGCAAAGGAAATATAGGAATGGTCAAGAGGCATGTGAAGATACTCAATGCTACTAAGCATTGGAGAAATGCAAATAAAATCCACAATGAGGTGCCACGAGTAACGAGATCCACACCCATTAGAAATGGGTAAAACGAAAAACACTGTCAACACCAAGTGTTCGTGAGGATGTGGAGCACCCGGAACTCTCGTCCATTGCTGGTGAGAATGGAAAATGGAAAAACCACTGTAGAAAACAGTCTGACAGTTTCTTATAAAGTTAAACACACACTTATCCCACGCCCCTGCAATGTCAGTCTTAGATACTCACCCAAGAGAAATAAAGATTTATGACCACACAAAGATTTTTACATGAGTGTTCATGGAAAACTTAATCACTAACAAACTCAAACTGGAAAGAACCCAAATGCCAGGTAACAGTTAAAAGGATCAGTAAACTATCGCATATCTAGATAGTGGAATACTACTCAGCCGTAAAGAAGAACAATGTATTGACACATGCAACAATATGGATGAGTTTCAAAATTATTATGCTAAGCAAAAATGTGAATACTGTGATGATTCTATTGACAGGAGATTCTAGAAAAGACAAAAGTAATCTCCAGATTGTTGAGGTGATTATGTGTGTGTGCAAGCGTATGTTTGTTTGTATGTATGTGTGTGTGTATATATATTATATACACACATATATATATTATATTACATAGCAGTGTGTATATATATATATACACACACACATATGCTTGTCAATCAAAATTTATTAATTTGTACACTTAAAACGAGTGCATTTAATTGCACGTAAATATACCCCCATAAAGTCACTTTAAAATTAAAAAATTGAGTCCTTTTATTAAGAAAGGAATTCTTGGTTTAAGAGATAGAGTTAACATGTCTGGCTGGTATTAGACCATCTCCTGAATGTACAATGTGTGATTTTTACATCTTTGCTTGTATTTTGTATTGCTCTTCTTACCTGGAACTCTCTCCTTTCTTCTTTCCACGTGTCTGAAGCAAAGAACGTGGGTCTTTCCTCAGCCACCCCATGTGCTGCTGCGTTCTCACTTCTCTGAACTCCTCCTGTGGTCAGGGTATCGGAAGAGGAATAGCCTGGCGCATCCTTTCAACAGTGTTCATGCAGCACCTACCGTGGGCCCGGCACCCTGCAGGTAAAGAGCTCGCTGTCTGGAAAGAGGCGCCACGTATAAGGCAATGCCACTAGTGCTGTACAAGAAGCATGGGTAAAGTTCAAGGGGCCCAGGGGAAGTAACAACTAACACTGTCTGCGGAGGGGTGCATTAACCCCTGCACAGATTGGGGAGCATTTGAGCTAGATCTCAAGGATAAGAAGCCTTGCCAGTGTGAGGAGAGAGTGGTGTGCGGGGAGGACATTCCAGGCAGAGTAAACAGCATGGGCAAAACCAGAGCCCAGCCACAAAAGAGCACCGAGCATGGGCTGGGTGGGTAGAAACCAAGAGTGAGAGATGATGCTGGAAAGCAAAGTCGAGGGCGGATTGTCTAGGATGATGCTGAAGGATTGAGAATAACATGAGAAATGAATGTGCAGACAGTGCTTAGTATGGGGCGGGGCAGGGAAGTGCCCCAGAAGCAGCAGCCATTACCATTGTTGGTAACGTATTGTTACTATTTAACAAAGGTTTTTGAAGCCCACTTTGGCTCATGTGTGGGTTGAGGGAAACTTTGAAAAGATAACACCTTTTCCTCCAGCCTCTTGAGAAAGGGAGCCGCAATCCCAGATGCGGGAAGGAAGCCCTTCTGATTTCCAGTCACATGCAGGGAATGTGAAGTTTCCTCAGGGAACAAGAAGCACGTGGCAGCCGGGGCCCAATCCCTCACCCTGGGTAGGAGGAAGATGAATGAGGACCATGAGCTTTGGGAGGAGGGAGTTGGGAAACACATTTGTTGACTGTGTGTGTATGTGTATTATATATGTTAAATTAAAATTTTTATTTCAGCTAATGTAGATTCAGATGCAATAGTAGAAATAATAGAGATATCCCTTACACCCTTTACTCAGTTTCCCCCAATGGTGCCACTTTGCGAAACTGTAGTACGGTCTCACAACCAGGATATTGACATGGATACAGCCAAGACACAGAACATCTCATCCCCACAAGGACGCCTCATGTTGCCCTTTTAGAGGCACACCCGCTCTCCTCTGACCCCTATCCCTCATAAAGCTGGATACAGCCCAGATGTCCTTCAACTGCTGAGTGGTTAAGCAAACTTGCTCACCTTTAAAGAGACGTGAGTTGGAGCTGTGCAGAGAGGCCCCCGTGGCTCTGAGGCACATGCGGGAAGCTGAGCTCCTCGGTGATGGTTTCGTCCCAGCCCTGTGCCCATGGCAGTGGGAGCCCTGTGCTCGGGAGACAGGACAGCAGGTGTGGCAGGACTGTCAGGTCAGAGTTACCTATGGTGGTCTGCTCCCCACAATCTGGCCCCGCTTCTGGCCACCTCTGCTTTCCCCTTCATGGCCTTCTGGAAAGATAGGTGGGCCTCCAGAGGAGCGTGAGAGGTGAGTTAACATTTATTGAATACTTGAATGTTGCAGGAACCAACCAAGGATTTTACAGAGAGAATCTTTTAGTTCCCCCATTATTATTAGAGCCTCCCCTGAGGCTCAGAGAAGTTAAGTTATTTACGCAAGGAAACACAGCTGTTAAATCAGGCTAGGGTTTGAACCCAGGAGTGTTAAATTTGACACCTGTGGTCTTTGCATTATGCCACGTGGTCTCAGACAATAGCTACTACATGAGAAAAGCCTTTCCAGTGCTGTAACAGGCTGAGAGAGAGACAAAGAGTAGAGAGAAAGGTAATTCTAAAGCTCATGCGAAATGCTGGACATTTTGCTTTTGGGAGGCGGTGAGAGACTCAGCTGGCTGGGAAGGGGGCCTATGAGCCACTGAGTTTCTAACAATGTAATCAAGAGTCAACACGTGGGCAGAAAATAGGACGCTTTGAAATTCGCTATCTTCAGAAAGCCTTTCCAGACTCCAGCTACTCTTCTGCCGCGGCTTTCTTACTTCTTTTCTCTTCTCGGCTTATTTGGGTTGGCTTCTTTGCCCACGACTGTCACTCTCCACCAAAGACAGAGGATCCGATGCAGGAGGCAGACAGAGCTGGGCTTCAACGCCATGCCACTTGCTGTGTGAGTTTTGGCAAATTGTTTTACTGCTTAATTTCTGGGAATTATGTTATATTATGTTGTGCTATGTTATGTTGCGTTATATCACAATCTTCCTGATGGTGTTATTAGGAAGATTAATGCGATAATGGCTGTCAGATTGTCTAGCAGGTTTCCTGGCATACGGCAAAACCCAATAGATTACATATATACCGCGTAGGTGACCTTTTTGAGCTCAGACTTTTGTCTCTTCAGCCTCCTGCCGTGCTGTAATTTTATCCTTTTTGAAATGTTACTTGTGGCCCACTTTTTCCAGAGATTTTTGCCAGAGGAATGCAGTCCATTAAATAAACAGCCAATGTTTTTTCCACCCCAATCTCCTTTCAGCATACTCTTCTGATTGTATGATGCTGCCTGCTTATATGCTCATCTTTCTCCTCTACCTGCCAGTGGAGAGCGGGATGCTGAACTAATGATGAGAAGAATGTGGTTCTATGCCTTCTTAGCTGTGTTACTACGGCCAAGTTGACTTCACTTTTTTTTACCTTAGCATCCTCAGCTATAAAGTGGAACTAATGAGACCTTTCCCACCTACTTTGCAGGGTTATCATGAAAGCCCAATAAGATATGCTGTATTTAGAGAACCTCAGAATGCCCTATGAGTATAAGGCGTTGTTATTCAAAAATAGAGCTTCTTAAGTGCTTCAATTTTTAGCTCTGTGATCAGTTAACTTTTGATGTGGAGCAAACAACCACAAATTCTCAGTGGCATGCAACAATAAACATTTATTTCTCACACATCTGTGGAGTTCAGCTGATGCAGGCTGGGCTCGCTCCTGCATTTGGGGGGTGGCTGGAGTTTGGCTGACCATACTGGGCCTGGCTGGGTCAATTTGGTTCCACATGTTTCTCATCCTCCTCCCGGGATTAATGGATGAGCCCAAGCGTGTCTTTCTCAGGGTGATGGCGGAGGCATGAGAAAGCAAATAAAAACACTCGCAGTGTCTTGAGGCCTTGGCTTGGAGCTGGCACACTATCACTTCTATTGGCCAAGCAGGTCATGTGGCTGAACTCAGAGGTAGGGCTTATGCACCACCCACAGCGGGAGGACTTTTCCAGTTTCATGAGAAGTGGCAGAGATACAGGCAAGAGCGACAATTGGGGACATTCGTGAAAATCTGCTACACTGTGTTTCTTACCCAGTGCTTGGACAGAATTCTCTGGAGACCCAGTGGAAGCTCAGTGTCCTTGGAAAGAAGGATTCTGGGCTCAGGTAGAGAGACAAAGCTCATCACCTCTGCCACGGCTGATTGGCTCAAAGACCCAAGGTTGAGGTAGTGAAGAATGTGAAGTGACCATCGTGACATTTGATCTCTGCTTCTAGTCCTACCCATTGCTTTTTTGTGTGGACTTAGATACTTTCTTTTCTTTCCCAAGATTATTGCTTTTACTACAGTGGAAAAATATTCATGATGTTCTTCCCCACTTTCTTGCCAGAATTCCTTTAGATTTCTGTGAGTTTGAGGAACTGGAAGAGCAAAACATATGATGCATGATTATGGGAACTTGTCTGTGACCATCTCCACTCTCGAGTCACATTGACCCCCACAAAAGTTTTCCTCAGAACCGGTTTTGTTCCTGAGGTTCCCAGATCCCCGTAAACAGATGCCTGAAGCCACCGTGGGTTCCCAGCAATAAGATTTTGCCTGGCGGGTTTATTTGTAAATGACTCCAGAGAACTGAGTGAACTATCTCAGAGCCAGAAATTCTGGTTTAGAAAGTTTCAAACCAGAACAGCGTCTTCAAAGGAAGACGAAGATGAAGGAGGGAGAGAGAGTGCACTTAATGGGCCAGGTCCAGGGCTCCAGATGTTCCTTGAAAAGGAATCTCCCAAATTATCTAAGCCCCAGTTAGACAGTGAGTGAGAAAGAAAATGACCTACAGCATCCTTGACAGGGGCCACATGAATTTATTGAAAGTGGGTGTCAAGGGGAATTCAGAGGTGGCAGAGCTCACACATATGTGTAAACACACGCACACACACAAGCAATGAGCTCATGTTGGTATGGTTCAACGCTTTTCTTTTTGCCCGAAGAAATTAAATCCAGGGTCTGGAGCCCTGCCCTTTAGGCTGTCTTCTTGTTTGTTTTTTTCTTTTTGTTATTTTTTTTTTTTAAGTTTAAACAACTACTTTTTCAAAGAGAGTAAAATATAACAGAGCAGCTACTGACTCGCACTGGACTTAAACCTTCCTAGGAAGAATCTGCTCACAGGGAGAAGCCTTCGAACAGTGATGCAGTGTGATTTACTCCCAACCACAGCCTATTCTCCAGACAGCACTCAGAGAGATCTTCAAAAAAGAACAAAAAGTAATGTAAAAGTAGAAAGCAGAGAATCTAGTAGCACAGATAAGAATACAATGGCTTAGGTTGGGACTAGGGAGATTGAAAGAATAAAATGAATTTTGAGGATTTATTTTCTTGGTAGAATCAGTAGTACTTGATGTTGGATTGGATAAGCTGCTGGACGAGGTGGGTGGCAGTGCTCCTGGGAAGGGACAAGGAGAAATTCAAGAAAACACCAGAGTTTGTGACTTGAGACTTTGGGTGGATGGTCCATTGTCTTCCACTGTAAGAACCTGCTCTTTTGTTGAAACTATGAATCAAGAAGTCAGGGGCTTTGTCTAAATGTCTGGACTTTGAATAATTTTAGACCTTGACTCTGAACCTGAGGGTCTAAGGAATTTCCACTTCTCCCTCTGAAGCAGAGTAGGTTTTGGCTTGCAGTGGAGGAGGTTAAGGCGTGATTTAACCAAGGTTTTGGTTTGTTCTCTCAGCGGTACTGGAAGTGGGTCTGGGAACTTAATGCACATACTCCAGGAAGTATCCGTGACTCCTTCTGGTTTTGACGGTAGGGTCAATGAGTCAGCTTAGTCCCATGAACGGAGTTCCTTTCCATCTCCCTTGTTGAAAATAGAAGAGGGTTTGAATCAACAGAAGCAGGAATTTCAGTTAAACACCAAAAAAACTTCCAAATCATGTGTGTCGTGGACTCTTACTTTACATGAGATAAAGGTGAGTCTGAATAAAATAACTGAGGAGTGGACTTAGATAGAGATGAGAGGATGGTAAAGATGACGTGTTATAAAAATGTAGTGAACAAAATCCAACACCACATTAAGAAAATAGTATGTTATAACCAGGTGGGACTTATTGTAAGAATGAAGATTTTGTTTAGTTTTAGGAAATACACTAGGATAATATACTACATTCATATATCTAAGGAGAAAAATCATGATTGCTGCCACAGATGCTGAAAAAGACTTTGAAAAAAAATTCAACATCCATTCCCGACAAAAGCACTCAAGAATGTAGGAATCAATGTCTTCTTCCTTAATACGATAAAAATATATAGTTTGGTCTTAAAGTCAATATGTTACTTACTCTAGAAAACATTTGAGGCATGTCCATTAATTACGATCAGGAACAAAGCAAAAATATCCACTCTCTTCCCTTTATTTAACACTATACTGGAGATATTGGCCAATGCAATTAGACAAGATAAACCTATTGGAGCGTAAGAATCGGAAACAAAGAAGTAAAACTATCACTATTTGCAGACAGATGATAGCATACGTAGAAAACTCAATCAGTGATAAAACTAACTCAAATGAAATATTTTACTAAATATAGGAAAAATTGCAGAATTTAAAATTAGCATTCAGAAATCAATAATTCTTATATACACAAACAATAATAATTAGAGGATATAATGATAGAGAAAACTCCTTTTAAAGGAGTAAGAAAGAAGATAGAATACTCAAGAACAAGTTTAGTAAGAAATGTGCAAAATTGAAAGGAGGGGACTTTAAGTCCTCGAAGACACAAAAGTGGACTTGAACAAGGGGAAAGACAGCCTGTGTTTTTGCTTTGGACATCTCAATATCATAAAGATGTCATTTCTCCTTTAGTTAATTTATACATTAAATATGCTTCCAATAAAATACCACATCTAAAGTTTTTTATAGAGAAATTGATACTAAAATTTATATAGAAAACTAAACGTGCAAAATAACTAGCAAAGCATTAAGAAATAAAAATGAGCTACGATAAAAAATTATCTGTGCCCCAATTTTAAGTGTATCTAAAGTTTCTGTAATTAAAATAGTGTGGACCTGGTGCATAAGTAGACAGAAAAACTAGTGAAATTAAATGAATGCAGAAACATACCATGTGCACACGAAATTTTAGTGTATGATAAAAGTAGAAGTTCTGATTGTTGATAAGACATTTGAAAAAAGATAAGATGAAATCTGTACCTTAAAACATATACAAGAATAAACTTCAAGCGTATCAATGATGAGTATCAAATAAAAACCTTAGAAGTTTGAGATTCTAATTAGAAGAAGACATGAGCAAATTAATTTCTGACTTGGATCTGATCTGGGTGTAACTATGACTTAGAATCCTCCTGTAATAATAATCATCAGAATAAATTTGAATATAGAAAATTTAAAAATGACGACTTCGCATCATCAAAGAACCATAAGCAACGAATTCAAAAGCCAAGTGACAAACTGGGAGAAAATATTTCTATGTATAGCCCAGATAAAAAGTTAATATCTCTAAAGGAAAAAGAACTTTTAAAATTGAGGAAAAAAAGAAAACCCAAAAACCATTAAAGAATGAGCAAACTGTATGTCCAAATAATTTTTAAAACAGCCCTTAAATATATAAAAAGATGTTCAACTTTTCTTGTAGTAAGAGAAATGAAAATTAATCTAAAATGAGATACCATTTCTCACTTATCAGAATAGAAAAAAAATTAAAAACACTTGGTGCACTCTATCAACAAAGCTCAGAGGAAGCAAACGCTCCCATTGCTGGGAGGAATGAAAAATGGTACAACCCTTTGGAGGGGAAGTCGACAATGTCAAACAAGGATCTAGCAACCCCTCTTCTAGGAATTTATTCTGAAGATACACTTCCAACAGTATGAAAATATATCGACAGAAACTTTCTCATTGCAGCACTGTTTATGATTGCAAAATATTGGAAACAACCTAAGTTGGCACACATAGCAGACTGAGGAAACTATGATACATCCACCCCACAGAGTACTATGGAGGAAGATCTCTATGTCTGATATGCTTACAGGATATTTTATTAAGTGAAAAAAGCAAAAGGCAAGAGTATACATACAGTGTATACTGTGCTACCTTTTGTGTAAGACAAAATGGGAAAGAAACAAACATAGATTTGCACAATATCCATTTAATTTTGCCAAAAGAAACACAGGAAGGGTAAACCCCAAATGAATAAAATGTGTTACCTATCGAGGATATGGGAAATGGAGTGAAAAAGATGGGTAGTGATGGTTGGGGCATGACACTCCCCTAAGTATAGCTTTTGTATAGTTTTTCTTTGGGAACCATGTTACTTTTACATGCTAAAAAAAATCCAACTCTATTATAAATGAATACCATTGTCACACTGGGGGATGAAACAACAATGTGTATCCTTTGGTCTTGTCATTGGTTTTATCCAGGTTGCAGGAAGTTTTCCCTCCCAAGGGACAGGGCTAAATTCTTGGCATTCTGCAGAATCATAGAAAAAAGAGACTACATAGTTCAGTTTTTAGGAAACTTGCAGTCTAATGCAAAACTATAACTCAAGCAGAAAAACAAGTAAAAAATAAGATAAAACTTGCCTCAGTCCCATAGCTATAACCAACATGACAAGCGTAAGCTCTAAGTACCACAGAGGAGCAAGAGGGGAGTGTGGAAAAATATCTGGTGAGCGAAGGGACAGAAGTGATGGGAGTCACCCACGGCTAGCCTTGGAGTGCTTCAAGAAGGAAGTATGTGTGGCTGGCTTTGAATGAGGTCATGACTGCGATTGGCAGAGAAACCCGGAATATGGTTGGCAGAGAAGAGTGGGAAGGGAATTCTTGGAATGGAGCCAGAACAGGCAACAACGTAGAAACAATTAGGTCATTGTGCAAGGAGTTACCTACACTCCTCCTTAGGCTGGAAGGTTGGAGTGGGATATAAAATGCATACAGGGATCCGGGAAGCTAAAAGTACTGAACAGAGCTAGGAAGCCTTAAGTCTTTAATGGCAATAACCAAACTGAAGATTATTATTGGAAATGAACTTTGGTGGGATAAACCTGAACTGAGCAGTACAAGAGCTAAGCACATAGTGAGAATTAGACTTGAGAGGTACTCGTTGAACTGAGAGAAGCCCTATAGTTTCCAAGGGTTTATAGAGTGCCCAGTATGTGTAGCCATTTCACACACATGTAAGCATTAGGGATCCACAATGTTACCAAGAGTCTGAGAAGTAGAGTGGCCAAACATGGAACCAGAGGGCCCAACATGGAACCAGAGGGCATTGGTCCAACCCCTTCACTGACAGATGAGGAAACCGGGGTCCACAGTGAGACTGGCCTGGCCCGGTGTTGCACAGCCAGTTCATGGCATAGCAAAGACAAACACCTGGCTGGGTAGTGTGGTTTGCCTCTCAGAGGCACTGCCCCTATTTTCACCACCAAGGATGGAGGAGGAACAGGAGTACAAACAGGCCATGGGGAGGACTAACGAGTTGTTGCTACTGTAGACGGACCCAGCAGAGCCTTGAAAGATGTGGGTTCTACCACCAGCCTGCTGTTTCGGCATGGGCTGAAAGAATCCAACTATAAGAAAACAGGCCATCATTGTTAACCTCTCAATTTCAAAATGCATTTACTGAACTTTTTAAAGAGCTCCATACCGTGTTAGATGGTGTCCGCGTTGGTCTTCACATCTGCAGAAACTGAATTACTGCATGTTTGTGTGATGACTAAAATTCTATTTATATTATTCTTGCTTTTTTTTTTTTCGTGGCTATCATTAGACTTGTTTACTTCTGGAGTTCCCTTTACAGGTTTTCCATCACACTCTTCTTTTTGGCCATATCCTCACCCATCTTCAGTGAGTATCTTGCAGTGGGCTATGTGTTGATGGGTGTGTTACGTGTGTGAGCATATGTGCACACGTCTAGTGGACATGAAAACAGTTTCTGTTTAAACAGTGCCCACACTTGGCTCAAGCCTGCAGTATCTGGCCCTGGGTCTGGCCCACCCCTCACCAGTCTACCTCACCCCAAACAGAAGAACCCAGCTCCAAGAGCACCTTCTGCACAAGCTCTCCAAATTTCTGAACTTCTCTTTCCTATTCTAAGGTTTCAAGGTGTAGTGAAAATTGCATGGGTTGGAGTCAGACTGATTTTCATTCCCCGCTCTACCCTTTAATGCCATTTGGGGTTGTTGCCAGTCTTAGGTGGAAGGATACACGGGGAGCTCCTAATTGCAGTGATGAGCACAGAGAAGAAGTGAGCAAGAAATGTGAATCCCTCATTTACCCTATTTCCTCTGGCTTAACTTGTTGGAGGTAAAGATCAGTGGATTCGAATTTAGACCTCCGTACATGCGGGTAACACACACACGTGCAACACACACAAACGCACACACACAGACACACATATACACACACACGCTGTGCTGGAAGGTCTTCAGTTTGCCCCTCCAGATCTATTCTACACTTTATGGAGGCTGATCTTATGACCTCTGTCAATGGGCTCCCTTGTCCTTTGGCTTTCATTGGGTTTGACCAATGGGGAGCCCTGGCAAGTAATTGAAGGGAGGAGGGTGGTTAAGTATTTATTGTTGTGATATCCCCTTCCTGTGGGTCACCTTGGGCTGTCTGTGTCCCTTGGCAGAAGGTCACCCCTCTTGTCAGGCTGTCTTTTCCACACAGCTCTCTCTGAGTGCTGTAACACATTGAGTGCCATAGAATATTCAGTATTCTTTGAGGGAAATTTCCTGGAGAAGACTAATAGGATATGTGCTCAGAGGCCTCCAACTCAGAATAACTGCTCAGTCAGCAACATGCCTCCTATGAACATGATGGATTTCGGGGGCCAAAGATCTCTTTGGGAGTCTCATGTAAGCTATGAACCCTCTCCCTAAGAAAAAATTCTCCATTCTGCAACCAATGTTAGGACTTCACAGATCCACAAACGCCATTCTTGACCCGCTGGGGTTAAAGACTTGTGTTCTAAGTAAAGAAAGCATGCACAGCCTTTGGAATACTAGGTCTCTCCAGAGAATGGCTCCCATCCTTTGGTAGCTCATTGCATTTGTTACATTACCTTCATATGGTACAGTGTCCCCTGGGCATCCGAACACGTGGTTGTATGTTGCTTCCTTTCCACTTGGATTTTCCACTCTTGAGTTTGGACTCTATGTACCCCAAGAGCACCCTTTTTAAGGTCATGCATCCATCTCCCAAACTCTGTCACGTGTTGAGGCTTTGAGGGTGAACTATCAGAGTATAATGGAAGAGGCAGGAAGGGGTAGCACTAACTGGAGACCTCCTGCGGCCTTTTGCTACTGATAAAGATTTCTTCCCTTATCATCCAAGAGGTCTAGATTTGCATTTCAAAATACAGCTGGGGCAGTGGTTTTGGGAAAGAGCCACTCCCACTTTGTTCCTCTTTGGTATCTCTCCTCCTAAGTGGCTTTCTAGGATAGCACAAAGTGAGCAAGCAGTTTAGAGAACAAGACAAAGAACTCCAGCACTGGCATCAGGACGGCTCAAGGGACAAAGGGTATATTTTGGGTAACATACAGCTCCTTAATCCAACAGGGACATAGAATCATTAGGCAGAGACCATGTCTGCTTCTGTCATCTATCGTATCCCCAAGAGCTAGCCACTACATGGCACACAGTTGCCACTCAATGCCGTTTGTTGAGTAAGTAAATGAATGAAAGAACAAGTCAGAGACTTTTAGCATCTCAGCAAACTTTAGAGGTGACCTAGCCCCATCTTTCCTCTGATGCTTCACTGATCTTCATCCCCCAATTCAACACATATTTATCAAATGCTTCCTATGTCCAAGGAGATTTGATAATCTGAAGACAATCAAAATGAAACATGTTTGGACCATGCCTTCAAAAACTTATAATCTACTAGGGAATAAGATATGCAAATAACTATAATAGAGAGAAAGTGAAAAGAGAAGAGAAATGATTAGTCCATCATTGTTCTAAAAGTTTCAATTATAGGAAACTAACTTCCATTGCTAATAAAAGTCAATATGCTTACCATTCACTAAACACATTATGTCATTATAATATTTGTGTTGAGGTGTATATTATTATTATGCCCATTTTAAAGTGAGGAAATTGGGGCTCAGAGAAGGTAAGTAACTTGTTCAAGGTCATAGAAATTGTAAGTGGCAGAACTAAGACTCGTACATTTTGACCCCGTCTGTATGCAGGCAGATACATTGCTAGAAAGATACTGATGCTGCACTGAAATCTGCCTTCCCTTATTTTCCTTTTGGAACTAATTCTACTCTCCCAAGCCACAGAGACAAAGTCTTTCACTGCTTGAAAAACGAATGAATGAGTTAAATTGCATCAAGTTAGCTTAATAGCTTATAATTTCCTATTGTAATTATAGTTCAGGCTGCTACCATTTTCATCACAACAGTTGGTCCACACTGAATTTCCTCTCTAGCTCATTGCCTACTTTCTGCCTGACTTGAGCTCCCAGAGATGCTATGCTGAATATCGATGCTGTAGCAACCTGGTGATTTTTATGTTTTCTGACTCACTTACCTCAAGGCCATAGTGCACCTAAGGCCTTTGGGTTTGTGGTTCTTTTCTCTTTGGTTCCAATCTCTGTTTACCTGGTTGTCTCTTTTTTCACTCATTCACTTAACAAATATTTGCTATGCATTGCAAGCACACTGGCTAGCAGACATTGCTCTGGTAATGGGTATACAAACAGGGAAGAAAGATGTAATTCCCACCTCGAGGGGACTACAGTGTAGTTTGGAAGCCAGACATACAAACAACTATAATACAATAAAAAATAACATTAATGAAGAAATGTACCAAGTATCATGTGTGACAAAAGGGTGTCCTTTAAGTCTGCCCCAGGAATGCTGGGAAAATCTTCACAGAGGAGATAGCATTTGGGTTTAGATCTGATGGAGGACTGGAGGTTTTCTCTGCAGTGGAGGTGGGACACTCCAGCAAGAGGGAACAGCATGTATGAAGCCCTTAGGTGTGAGGCAGCGTGTGGTAGAGTACATGAGCTCAGGCTCTGGAGAAGCTGGGCGTGGGAGAGATGCAGAGTACCTGTGAGAACCTGAGGGCACAGACAAGAGAGGGGGGCAGTGCCAACTTGCAAAGGGCTTTGTCTGCCATGCTGAGGGGCTCCCTTGATTCTGAAGATTCTGTAGAACCACTGAAAGACTTGTAAGCAGCCTTCGGTGTGGATTAGCTTGATACTTTAGAAACTTCCTTCTTTTGGCCCGAAAGTGGGCATGGAATCAAGAAAATGAGAATGAAGACATGGGACCAGTTTAGAGACTGTTCCAGTAATCCCAGTGGAAAAAAGATGACAACTCTAAAGTAAACAGAGAAATGGAGATGGTGGTGGGTGAGAAAACAATTTGAGAGACATTTATGAGTATCTTATTTCAGGTTGCTATAGCAAATTACCATGGCCTGGGTGGCTTGAACAATGAATATTTATTTTTCACGGATTTGGAGTCTGGAAAGTCAAGAAGGCAGCAGACCCAGTGTCTGATGAGAGCCTGCTTCCTGGTTTGCAGCTGGCTGCCTTTTCACTGTGTCCTCCCAGCGGGGAGAGAGGAAAGGCTGACTTTCTTCTTCTTAGAAGGGCGCTAATCTCATCATGAGGGTTCCACCTTCATGACCTACACGCCTTCCATACCCCATCTCCAAATACCATCATATTGGGGATTAGGGTTTCAACATATGAATTTTGGGGGGACGCAAACATTCAGTCCATAGCAAAGAGGTAGATGAGATAAGGTTTGGTTACCCATTGAATATGCGGAGTTACCAAGAAAGTTTAGGAGAAGATGATAAACAACAGAAATTCTTTGTTTCACAGTTCTGGAGGCTGGAATCTAAGACCAAGGTTCCTTCAGGGTTGGTTTCTCCTGAGGCCTCTCTCCTTGGCTTGTAGATGGCTGCCTTCTGGCTGGGTTCTCCTGTGGCCTTTCCTCTGTGCTCACACACTCCTGATGTCTCTTCTTTTTCCTATAAGGACACCAGGCAGGTTGGATTAGGGCCCACCCCTGTGACCTCATTTTAACTTCTTTACCTCTTGAAAGGCCTTATCTCCAAACACCCAGTCATTTTCTGATGTACTGGGTGTTAGGACTTCAACATAGGAATTTTTTGGGAAGGGGGAACAATTCAGTCCATAACAGTGCCCTTGGCTGGAGTCCTTTTGATGCCCCAGTGGGGACTAAAGCTGGATTACCATGGATTGAAGAGGAAAGAGTAGACGAGAGCAAGGAATCAAGGATTGCAGACTGCTCTCTGGAACGTTGGCTAGAAAGTAGAAGAGAGATCTGTAGTCACAGCAGGGCAAGGATGGAGGGGCAAGAAGATGTCCTTCTGCCTCCCTTCCTCCCTCCCTTCTTCCCTCTCTCCCTAGTCCTTACTTCCTTCCTTCCTTCCTTCCTTCTTCTTTCTTTGTTTTGCCCCTTCTTTCTTCTCTCTTTCCTTTTTCTGCTTTCTTTTGAAAATAAGGCTTAAAAATATTTATATGCAAAGGGAAGAACTAGAAAATAGAGAATGAAGACAGAGGAAAGGGAAGAGACATTTTCTGGTTGCGATTCCCAGAAGGGCCCAGGACAAGGTGGGAGTGGGCATCTCTTTGGTGGGTCATTGTCTTTGTCTACCTTTGTCTTTCTTCTGAGTTGGTTCTCCTATCCTTTTCTTCTACTTTGTTTCTTTCTGTTTCTGTGCAAGATAGTGTGCAAATAAGGCCTGGCACATGTGCATGTTCACCTGCGTATGTGTTCACGTGTGCACGAGTGTCTATGGTGTGCACATATACACTCACTCTGATGATACCCAGAGAGTTTCGTTCAAAGTGCGTGATTCCAGCTTCCAGATGGTAAACCTGTTGAGGGGCAGCAAGGCCTTCTTGTAGGAAGGAGTCTGAACTCAGGGAGAAAGATGTGGCCCCATCTCACAACTAACAATGTCTGTTCCCAACTGGGGACGTCTGACGCTGACAGAGCAAGAGGACAGGTTTGGTCAGGTGTGGCATTGGCTTCCTAGTCTCCTAGCTGTACACAATGAACAGGGGGCCTGTACTGTCAGAAGGAGAAAATCCAGAGCTCCCCACTGAGTGTGCACAGGGGAGGGGAGCATAGTAATTGGAGTGCTGTCTGCCCACCGTCCTCAGCAGGCACCAGAGGCAAAGTGGGCTGGGGCTGTGACCCAGTTTCCACTTGGCTTATTTTTTTTTTTTTTTAAAGATTTTATTTTTTTTCCTTTTTCTCCCCAAAGCCCCCGTGGTACATAGTTGTATATTCTTCGTTGTGGGTCCCCCTAGTTGTGGCATGTGGGACGCTGCCTCAGCGTGGTTTGACGAGCAGTGCCATGTCCGCGCCCAGGATTCGAACCAATGAAACACTGGGCCGCCTGCAGCGGAGCGCGCAAACCCAACCACTCGGCCACGGGGCCAGCCCCTCCACTTGGCTTATTGACTGGAAACAGCTACTCACTGGGCCACTGGGTTCTTTCTGAAGACAATGAAGAACCACGGTTTGGGATAGGTGGGGGCGGGGTGGGGCCCGATTGGGCAAAAGAGTCAGAAGCAAATACAGCCCTGTGGCCCAGTAGTTCTGATACTAAAGAAGCTTTCGTCTAGAGGCAGGGGCCAACTCACCCCAAATACAGGAAGGAAAAACAGGAAATTAAAAAGGACACAACCACTAAATAAACTGAAGTGCTCCTTAAACCCCCCTGAGGTAAGTGGATCATCTTCTCGTAGAATGAGATGGAAACCTGCTCCGACGCTGCCCCCTTAGTTAGAAACATGGCAGGCAGTCTCATGTGCCTGGGCTGTCTGGCCAGTGTTCGGCTGACATAGACATGTCGATGCCAGCTCCCCTTTCATGGTGCTCCTCAAGCCTCCTCCTTCTTATCTTGAAAAACCTCTCTCAGCAGTCATTCGGTTCCCGGGTCCAGAGGAGTCCGGGCATTACAAGGGCCTGTGGAGCCAGGACAGCATCTCAGCTGACTCAGCTCAGACCCAGAGATGTGGGTGGGAAAGGCTGAATCCACGCAGCCCCCAAGTCATGTTTTCCCTCTTAGACTTCTAGAGAAGTCTGGAAACATAGATAATGTTATTTTATTTTTACAGATTGAAAATGTCCTTGGCAACAAAATGTGTATTTGCCTACATTTCCAGAGTTTATGGATGAATGAGGGTGGTCAATGACAGTCATGTTGGGAAACAGTCTATTTTTGTCTAATATTTATCTTTTCATTCACTCAACCAAGCAAACAGTATGTTTGAAGTCCTATTATGTGCTAGGTACCACAGAGGACACAGATGTGCGTAAGATAAACGGCCCTGGAGCAATTTACCATGTACTCTGCAGGAATGATACTTACACTCCAGTAAATCATAGGAGGCAGAATGTGGAGGTCTCTTTGTACTTATCAAAAAGTGTGCTGAATGTCCTGGTCAAGACTGTTTCAACTTATCAATGTCGGAAGCCCAACTTCAACTTAAGCAAAAGTGGAATTATTTATTTAAAAAAAAGGGAATTATTTATTGAAAGCAAACAAGGAACTATTTATTGCTTCACACAACTGGTAAGTCCAAAGGCTGAAGTGGCTTCAGATATGGATGTATCCAAAGACGTGTGACGGTAACCAGGACTCTGCCGGAGAGTGAGGCCAACACATAGAGCAGAGCTGGGTGCTGAGAGATGGGCTGGCTCTCTCCAGGTGCCAGAAAAGATGGCTGCTGGGAGCACTTACCCAGCAGACTTCCTCCTCTCCAACACTCATCTTTCAAACCTCCCAGAAGACACTGATCACTCCTGCACAGCTTTCCTCACCAAACCTGGCCCATCACTCTGGCTTGGATATGGAATACTTGAGTTGGCCATACTGGGTCAGGTGCCTACCTGCGTGAATGGAATGAGGAAGAAGTGAAATTCCCAAGTAAATGGGTACTGGGCCAGCTGATCACAAATATCCTCTACTGTAAAACAGATCTGAAGGGATGGTTATTAGTCAATAGTTAGAAAGAAGGGAGAAGATGAAGTGAAGAATGAGGTGGCTCCTCTAGAAAGAAAGGCAGGGTACAGGAAGATAGGATTTGGGTAACAGTGAATCATAGGGGTTGACTGTATCTTGGGGTCCAGGGAGAGGAACAGAATCATATGACTGGAAGGCAGATGGGGAGGGTTTTAGACTCTCGGGCCAGCTGAAGAGTTTGCTCTTTGGTGGGACATGGGGAACAATTACAATTACTTAGCAATGGATTAAAGTCAAGAAAATAAATCTGGTTTCCGAGTGCTCAGTGGGTTGAGATGGAAGAAATGAAGTTAATGGTAGATTGGATTGTTCCAATAATCCAGGTGGTCAGTGGGTGAGGGTCTGAGCAGGTAGTAACAATGGAACTGGAAAGGAAGGGAACCATGCAGCCAAATTTGAGTTTTGTCCAACTGAACATAGAGAACGAGGGAAGGGAAAGAGTCAGACGTTGCTAAATTTCTAGTCTACGTTTCTAGCTAGGTCACCAGTATGGCTGTTCCGAGTAGAACTACTGTAATCTCTCATGGGTGTATCCAGCAAAAGAGATTTCCACTAAAAGCTGTATAGAACACTGTTTATTTCTAAGGACTGAGTTTCTAACGCTCTTGCCTTGGTCAAGTTCACTCTAAGACCCACAACTATTGTCCCTGAGCAGGGGTGGTATTAACACAACTAACAGACCGTGTGGTGTTTTTCAAATGACTTTCTGTATTGACCTACCTGTCTGCCCTGGAGCAGATGCAAAGTCAAGCAGTTGTTTCCAGCACTCCCTCAAGATTAGAAAAATGCAATGACCTGAGCCTGGTTCTTGATGATAAGATTCCACTTTGCACCTGAAGAAAGGAACCCAGTTGAGAGTGTTGGTAACTGAGTTAAGGGAGAGAGTCAAAGGCAGCCGCTAAAATTTCTGCCAGGCCACAATTAAAATAAAACAGGAATTGGATCTGAGTGGCCAACCTTCAAGTAACTTGAACATTGGGGTGTCCAATTTGTGCCCTCTGTGGGCCCTGGGAGTCCAACGCAGGGAGTCCAGAAAGGACTGCGTACTCCTTACTCCTGTGGGTAATGCAGGGTTCTGTTTTGGTGTTTCTAACATGGTTATCAGCCTTCTACAATTCTGTTGCCATAATTTCTGTTCAACCAGGAGAAGATATATGCATCCAGGCTGGGGAGGTGCTCTCATGTGTCTCCAGGGGAGTGCAGCAAGGTTAGTTTAAGACTGGGAATGTGCTGACAGATAGGGGGAAGGTCAGAAGGAGGCATCGTGTGTGGTTAAGGGGCTGGAGGGACTGGCTTGGGAGCAGAGGTGGAAGTGCTGACATTAACTTGTTCTGCACCACCAACGCCCAGAGATGTGGCCTGATAAAAGGGTGCCAGCCCATGGTAGGGTGTGGGTTCTGGGTGAGGGGGTAGATTGTTGTTGTGGCCCAGAGGGGCTGGATCAGAGGGGAACAGAGGAAAACATAAGCTGGGGAAAACTGCCTAATGGATAAACCAATTAGGAGACAGGATGGTACTAAGGGATGGGCGGAAACAGGAAGGTGCTGGAACCAGACAGAGATGTATCCTCAATTCTAAACAGCATCCCACATAGAGGAAAGGAAACTGATGTTAGGATAAGTGGTTTGGAAGGGCATGTACACCCTACTCCCTAATCTGAAGGGTTTGCCAAACTTATCCTGGCTGCTACTTTTCCTATGGCTAATGGTGGCACCAACCCCAAAGAAAGACTTGGGGGATGTGGACAAAAATATAAAATCTCGCTTCCCATTCCTTTCTTCAAGAATATGACACTTCATTCAAACTGGACCACTCTGCTCCAACTTCTTTGCCTAAGAACATCTTTCCAGAACGTCTATCGCACATGTCACGGTGACCAAGGCAGGTTTCTTGATCACCCTAGGTCAATGCCATTCTCCCTCTGCTGGACTCTTCTTTTTGGTGTTTCTCTTACTCTGTCTTGAATTGGATGGATGTGTGTACTTCTGTCCACCTCCATTTACACATTTACACACAGAAAATGTGACCGAATGAATCCCTTGTGTTCCATGGCACCGGGTACAGTGTGTATTATTCCAGTTTGATTTTGATTAGAATTTATTAAGTGCTAAGTGGCATTATTCCATTTATTGTTCATAAAAATATTAAAAGATAGTTACTATTTTCTAATTTTTAGACAAAATTATGTATTTGTATATGTATGTGTGTATATATACATATGTATGCATATACCTATGCCTAATTGATAATAGATACACATATATACACCGAATGGATATATATGCTTGTTGTTTTTGTTCTTGCTATCAGATTGAAAGGAAAGAAATTGTTGTATGGGGGTTGGGGCATGCTGAATGCGTCTTCCTCATTTCTGATTTTCCCTCTAAGTGAAGGGGCCTCCACGAAGTCACACTCTTGGCCTGCCTCATCTGCTCCCTCCTCCCTTGGAGGAGCAGTAACCTCATCTGATGAATTTCAGAGGGAAGTATACCCTGGTCTCCTCTTTGTCCTCTTTCTCTCAGAGTGAGCCACCTGCAGGAAACACAGTGTGTCTTGCCCCACCAGTCTCGAGTTTCCAGAGGCAGGTCTGCCCTGCAGGAAAGCCTGCCCCAGCCCAGCAAGCTCTGTACCTCGTGGTACTTCTGTATAATTCTGGGATTCAGAATGAGAAAACCCACTTGTCCCCAGATGAAGCCCCATTCACCAGCGTTTACCATAACAACGGTGGTATGTTACTCTCCACTTGCTTTATTCTTTTTTCTTATTTCTCTATTTGTTCAGAACACTGGTAGGGAAGGGTGCTATTTATGGAGTGTCCTCGGCCTTGCATTGTCCCTCGTACATTCTTCATCACTCAGGGGTGGGGCCGTCACCATGAATAACATGACCCTCTCCCTCGAGCCTTCAAACACACCTCTTGCCTCTTGAGTTTGGTTTTCCTCTTCTTTGGGGCAAGAAGGTGGACACTACCGTCTCACCCCTAACCCTCTAGTATGAAAAGTTAATGGGGGAGAAAAAGCAAACAGGTGAAGTGAGGATTCTAAAACAGATCACACTTGGCTTTGTACCCCACATCGATGACACTTGAGAAGAGCGCTGTCACATCCTGCTTGTTGGGGTGGGTGGGATGGAGGTGGGAAAACCCAGGAAGGTGCTGTGAAGGCTGAATACTAAATACCATCTTTATGGGTTTCTGAAAGGGCCTCTGTCACTCTTAGTGGTGAGCAAGTTGAGGCCACGTTGAAAGGATCTTAAAGAAGCCAGGGAGCGGGGCTAACATCTCATTTTGCCAAGAACGGTACCCACTCCTTGAAGTAGACACCGTTACTCTATTTAATAAAATTGAATAAGGTGAGAGAGAGCAAGCAACAAACCCGGACCACACAGCGAGGGGCAAGGAGAGCATGGGTTTGCACCTACCCCTGCCTGACTCCAAGGGCCCTGTTCTTTCTCCCAGCCCAGGGCAGTTAGAAGTCAGGGGTGTACCCTGACTGAATAGGGAGACATCTCCCCTGGGTCTCAGGAGTTGGGGAGAGGCCACTGTGTCTGGATCTGTGAGAGCTGAGCTTCGCAGAGACAGGGGCTGACAGAGATGACTGCTGGCTGACCCCACCTCCTTGACCCTTTTAGAATCCCCTCCACATCTGCCTTAAATCTGCCAAAATGTTGCTTCTGGCAAATCGAGAGAGCGCAGTCAACCGGGTGTCTATGCCACACCATGGTGGTTCCAGTGGCCTGAATTTGGGGATGGCTGCAGCAGCACTCCATTTCTCTTCTTCAAGAGCTGGCTTCTGGCTCTGGGGTCTCCCCCCTCCCTCCATGTTTCCCTGTGCCTCGCTGCAAGCTGGTGGCTCCCTCCCTAGAGGAACTGGGCTGGGAGTAGGGGGGAGGCTCCTGCATGTGCACGCCAGGGTCTTGTGTGTTGCTACATCAGGAAGGAGCAGGAGGGGAAGTCTTGGTGAGCGAAGAGGCCCTGGGAAGTCTGGTGATGAACTGGAAAGGAGAAGGGTCTTTTGTACGTCTGCACTGGCGCTCTGCAAGAGCGGGGCTGGCACAGGACGACTGGCGTGGCTGAGCATGAGGTATCTCCGGGGAGGGGTGGCTGAGGCTGCAGAAGTTTGCTTGTCAGAACTGACCTGCCTGGAACCGTAACCTCCCCTGCAGTCTCCTCCCCATCGTGGGGCAAAGTCCTACACTCCCAAGAGGTCCATAGGGCAAATTCCTATGCTCCCAAGAGGTCCCCCTCCTGCCTATCAGATTCCTTTCCTAGCTGGGGAGGGAGAGGAGACCCAGGAACTGGGGGCAGCTGTGAGCTCATGGGAAGAGCACTGGATTCAGAGGGACCTTGGGATCAAATCCTGCTTGAGGTTCTACTGGGTTTGCTCCTTAATGGCAGAAGCGAACACAAACAAACCAGGAGCAGATCACTAGAAACCCTGCCCTCAGTCTGCCCTCTCCCATCTCCTCCGTGAGGATTGCAACACCTGCGCGGGCGCCTACAAGAATGAATGAGAGCGCTGACTTGGGCAGAAGTGGGGACCTGCTGGTGCATCCTGGGCCCTAAATAAATGCTCAATAAAGCAGCAGAGCACGGAGGTGAAGGGCTACAGAGAGACTGGATTGAACCTAGTGGCCTGTCTTTATTTAAAATCTGGATATGCTGTTCAGCACGGGTTTTTTTGCATTAATTTGGATTTTCAAAAAAATTGCGTTAAAATATTTATCTTGATTACTGAGTTTTTTGTAACCCCCCTCAAATTTTGTGCCCAAGGCCCTTCACTGGCCTCACCCTAGGCCCAGCACTGCTGGCCTTGTCTCTTATAGTCAAGTCTCCTAACTCCTCCAGGCCTTGAGCTCCTCATCTGTGAAATGGGAATAATAGTAGCAGTGATCACGTAGGCCTGGGCTGGGGGTGAGATGAGTCCATACGCGTACCTCGCCCTCCTCTGCGACAGCTCCTCATACCTGGAGCACTCAGAGAATGCTGGGCGCTATTCTGAGTGTTGCTGATTTTGTGAGAATTATTAATCATTCTGTCAGCTCGGAGAGAGACCCTTCCAGATGAGAAGTTCTCCACGGAGGGGGAGGGGGAGAGGTAGGATCTACACTCTGGGCACAGAAACGGGTCAGATTAAGGAGCCGGGGATGCTCAGGGCCCTGCGCCAGAGCAGGGGTCCGTGGGGGCCTCCATCGAGACCCAGGGTGAAACACGCGGGGAGAGGCAACCTCGCCAAGCCTTTGTAGAAAATGCTTGTGGTGCCGCTGCCTTCTGGAGACGCCACGAGTTGCCTCAACAGCTTTTCTTTTCGGGCCTTGTTTAACATTTCAAACAAAAATAAAATAAATAACTGTAGTGTTTATGGAAACCTAAGACAGAAATGAAGACGACCAAGGAGAAAGCTAAGTGGAAGCAGGCCAGAAGGCGTTAGAGGGTCCCCCTTTCTCTGGAGTTAGCAGTTTTGTGCCTCAATTTGTCAGCTCTTCCTACCCCACCCATGCGTTTCTCCCCAGCCACCCGCTAACTGACGTGCACAGATACACGTGTACACCAGTGCATGTGCGTGTATGCTCACACACACACTCGTGCTCACACACGCTCCCATCCCACGGGAGGCACACACTTCAGACACGTCTCGCACATAGCTCTCTTTCTGGAAATTCTTCCACTCACTTTCTCCCTTATCTTCTTGGCTACTTTTTTTTAAACAAAGAAACTTATTAACTCATTCTGGCCAGATAGCGCACAGGACTTTAACCCCTTCAGTCCAGTGGCGGTTTTGGCCTCGACCTTCTCTTTCAAGAGACCAAGCCAGACTGGTTTTTATGTGGATGAGACATGCCCAGGTTGCAATTCCCAGGAGAGGGTAGAGCAGGCAGAGGGAGCAGGTCCCGCAAGGGAAGACTTTTGCACACGGCTTTGCCTATCAGTCCCTTACATATATGCACACCATTTCCTTCTCCATCCTTTCCTTTGCGTCTCCTTCTTCACACACTCAGTCTCTCGTCAACCAGCTCCAGCATGTGAGAGAGACTTTGCCAGAAGGAAGGGTACTGTACAGGAAAGTGGAGGACAGTGATGAAAATGTAGCGATTTCCCAGAAGTCCATGTGAAATCTCCAGGCCCTTCCCAGAGAGAGTGGCCTCAAAGCCCAGCCCTCTGCTCCTAGGGCAGGTCGGGGCATTTCCAGGGCTCAGGACACTTCAGTCCTCTTTACCCCACTGGGGAGGGGACCCTTATCCAGTGACAGCACTGATCCTGGAAACCCTAGGTTGCCTCTGTCTGTTCCTCCTGGTTCCCGATTGGCATCGTGTCTCAGTGCATCGAGCTGGCTGTCTGCCACCAGCCATTATCCCTGTGGGTAAGGCTCCCGCCTGTAGAAGCAGAGAGAGTTCTTCGTCTCTTAAGCCTAACATTGAGACCAATGGGAAGAACTGCAGTTTTGGGGACCTGAGGCCTCGTCCCACGGAAAAGCAGGGACCGACATCTGAGGAGCACCGTGCACCTGCGGATGTCGGACTCCTCACTGATTCTGGCTGAGCTGGGAGGCCAGTGACCTTGGGAAACTGCTTCTTTTGAGTCTCAATTTCTTCATCTATAAATTGGGAACACTACCTCTCAGGACTGTGAGGAATAAATTTAAACGAGATATTGTTAGTAGAACATAGGGCCAGCCCCGTGCGAGGTGCTTCTATCTACATTTCTCTCTCCCCCTTCCTTTGCCCCCTCCCTCTTTGAATAACTGCTGCAATGGCTGTAGAGAGAGGGAGGCTGTAGACCAAGACTTCTAGTGATTTCTAAACAATGTTCTAGGGTGGATACCTTGGTATTTTTACATGCTCTACAAAGTGAAAAAGTTACATCGGTCAATGTGTGTGTGTGTCCTTCCAGATCCCTAGGGACTTAGATCAACTTCCATATTCCCTTCATCCCTCAAGCCACCAGGCAGAGGATAGAAGATATTTCTTATTAAACTCAGGGCCATAAATTTGTGGTGGGCCTATCTTTTTCCTGATTTGAGTCATTTACCTACAAGCCACTAATTACATGCGTGGAACAGTCTAGGGCCTCAAGGGCATGGGGATGACCTTACTTCTCCACCCTTGCACCCTTGACCCACCCTTCCCGTACACACTGGAGAAGCATCTGCTCTGTGCAAAGCACAGGACGTACTGGTCATGGTCGTTTTCTTCAACTAGCTTATGGAGATGACTGGCGGCCTTAAGGAAGTGTAGAAATGCCTCCAACACAAGGCTGACTACGAGACTGGACTGCTCAGAGAGCATTCCGAGGAGAACTGGGCCTTTACCATCAAGTCTGAAAAGTGGGTAATGTGTTGATACAGGTATGGATAGAGCTGTTTGAGGAAGCACCAGGCAGAGGCAACAGCTGGCTGTAGGCGTGGTCCTCACGCTTGCCTGAATCCTCAGGTGCCGTCAGCAAGCCTTAGGAGACAAGGCAGGAGAGCTGTTTAGCTGGGTGTTCTCCTTTGCCCCCTCCAGTCTGGTGCTCCACTTCCTTGCCCTGCTCTGTGCCCCGGAGGCTGCCTCCACTGCACAATGGGCTCCCTGGCCTGCTGGCTCCTGGTTGGGGCTGAGGGAAGAAGAGGAGGTCAGGGGATATCTTCCCTAGTTTCCCCCATGCCAGGTTGCCGGGACAGCAGCCCTCTCTTACAGCCAGGGTGCTTGGAGCTGCCCCCTGCGCCTGTCCCTGTCGGCCCAGGAGTAGCGATGGCTCCTTATGTTGGATATTGTCAGAGCAGAAGGCGTCACCATCCCTTGTTGACGTCCCTTAACCCTGCTCCACCTTGTAGATAACCCTTTCTTTGAATTCTTTGCTGCGTCCCAGCCTACACACTCCTCGTTCCTACTGGGATTGTGGTTGATACAGTTGCTTTAGGGCCATGTTGTGGAAGCTGCTAAATGGTAGGATGACGAGACCAGAGGCAGCACATGGGGAGCCACTTCTCACAGCTCCTCACTAAGTTCTGGGCACAGTAATGGGTACTCAGCACAAACCTACTGACCAAGCCTAGGGAGAGCTCAAAACTCCCAGGGCTGACTGTTCAAAGAGGCCTTGGGAGCCATCATCCCAGGGGAAATAATCTAGGTCAGCGAGACTGCTGTGGAGAGGGGACATGCCGGCAAGTGTGGGAGCTGACAAAGCAGATGGCGGTGCTCCTTCTGCTTCAAACAGGCCAGCCCCTTGGGGGTGGGTGGGCGTGTGTATTCCCAGCCCTGGTGGAATTCTGTCCTCTAATGCGGCTGGTTTGGCTCAGCCCCGCTGGGAGCCACGGAGCATTCCTCATTAGTGTTTATGAGCTCATTATAAGCTTCCGAGAGAAACACCAACAAAGGGCGCTAAGTTCCTCTAGGCTGGCTTCTTAATTTCTTTTCATAATTTTTTTTTGGAAAACAAAATAGTGATTCAAATAAAGCCCTAATTTATAGAATTCAGACATAGCCGGGCAGCCTCCCAATTTTGCTATTTCAGCTCCCTTTGGAATAATTTTAGGAATGAGCAGAGTCACAGTGGGAGAAGACTCCAGCCCACATCCACACCTTTCCTGGCAGGGCCCCAGCGCTGGCTTCTTGGACCAGCCCCACCATATGTATTCACAGGCTGGGCTGGCGTACTTGAAGCTGCTGTGGTTCTGGAGGCAAAAACACAGCATCTGAAGATAGAGGTTCAAATCCCAGCTCTTTTACTTACTAGCTTTGAGATTTGGTGTTTGTTTCTCAATCTCTCTGAGTTTTGGTTCTCTTATCTATAAAAATGGGAATGAGGAGTGTATCTAACTCATTGTTTTGTTGTGATGGATACATAAATGGTAGCTGAACCAGAACAGAAAGGAGGAGCAACGGAGGCCAGAGAAACCAAGGATTTCCTTATTGAATTGAATCTTCCTTCACCACACTAGGAGATCTCCTTGTGGGAGGGATGCTGAGAAAGCTCTGTGTGTTTTTAATCCATAGGAACATGCACCACATTTAGTATGGATCATAGGGCAATTGCACTAAAAAGACCTGGTTATTTTATGCAACTTTGCCAAGGACTGCAAAAATGAGTGCCTAGCATAGAAATTCTCTCTCCTTGCCAGACCACCTCGCACTGCATAGAATGAAGACAGTCAGTGTTCTTACCACTCAGTGGCGTTTCAACCTGGCCATCTGCTTCCTAGAATTCCACTGCTCCCCAGTTGTCTGAGTCTTTCCGATAAAATCAATTCAACAGACATGTGTGAACAAACTATGCACCAAAACCTTCAAGTGGTTCTCCAATCATTTTCCAACAGTTCTTAAAAGCAGATATTATTACTCTCTTTATACAGATCAAAAACCTAATATCGTGTCAGGTAAAAAATTTGCAGTACCACATGGCCCAGCCTCCAATCCCCAAGTGTGACTAGTACCAGGTTTTTCCCACTCTATCACCAGGGTTTCCCCAACTGATCATGAGACACAGCTAGTTTCTCCAGTCAAACCCACTGAACTCATAAGCCATCCCCCCGCCAAACGAAAAAAAATGAGATGAAATAGATGCACTGGCTTTACATGAAAAAAACTCTATTCTTTTAGCCAGATCCTGGCTGAGAGTTGGGCCATATCTTAATAGATAACTAACCTTTTTCGGCATTTGCTGTGTACCAGGCATTTTGCACATCTTACCTGGATGATCTCATTTAATCTTTAGTCTAACTCTATGAAGTAGGTACTATTATTAGTCCATTTCAAAGATGAGGAAACTGAGGGACAGAAAGGTTAAGGAATTTACCTCTTTCCTATGGCAGATAGTGTCCAGGCATTTGTCCTGAGGCTGTCCCTTAGCCGCCTCACCATCTGCTATGTGGTGGAGCTGACTTCATGGGGGCTCACTCAGCTAGTACCATGTGCTTTTATTCACAGTCCCGTGATCCCTGTGATCTGTTTGTTTGTGAGATAATTATCCACAAATTCACCCAAATCACAGTAATCATAGTTCTAGCTCCCACTGTCTACATACCAATTCTGTAGCACACAACTGGACCAGAAGGTGTTCATCTTCAAGATAATCCTATAGGAAGTATCTTATTAGGTCCATTCTTCAGATGAAAAATTTGATTCTTTTGTTCAAAGTCATATGGTAAGAAAAGGGTGAGGCAGGGACTCGAACCCAAATTTGGGTTTCCTGAAAATTCAGAGTGGAGTTGGCTCTCAAAGAGTGTATTTTGTCTGTATTTATTTTTTAGTTTCCAAAGTGATTGATTATTTAAAAAAATCTTTGAGTGTAAAACAAGCTCGATTTAATTAGTCATACGTAATGGGCACTGCCTCTTTTATACATTTAAGCTATGAGACACTCCAATATTAAGTCAATCGATAGTCAATCAATAGTTTTCTTTCTGCAAACTACCCTTTCCAAATATTGTCCACTATCTCCTTGTCTGCCATAGATACATAAGGACTTGGCTCTGTCCTGTGTGCTATTTGAATAACGCTGATAAGTGGACAAAACTACAGAGGGAACAGTGATTGAGGTAGAGAAAGTGACAGCCCTTCGGAAGGGATGGGAAGGAAGCCAGAAGTTCTATGTCTACCTGCTTGCTTGACAATGGGAATCCATTCATTTTATTTGTTCACTTAATTTTCAACTAGGATGGAATAAAAACTCTTTAGTCACTAAAGTAGTATTTGAACTCTGTTCAGATTTCTAATCTCACATTTTTTATGCAACATCAGGCAACCTTTATATCATTCTCTACCTTATTTTTTCTCTCCCTTTTCCTCCTCCCTTCCTCTCTCTTTCCCTCTTTATTTCTCTTTACTCTTCTTGTTTCTCTTCCATACACTTTCTCCTCAATAAGTAAATAATACAGAATGCTCATGCTTACTAAAGATACCATTGACCATCTATTAGCTACTGGAGATGCTCCCAGGATGGTGGGAAGGTTAGGAAGAAAAAATCTAGAATCTAGATGATGTTGTTTCCTTCAGAGGAACATGTTTGTGACAGTCACACTATGGCCACATTGCCTGTCCAGGACAACTAGGCTTGATTGTACCTGGTCTTTGGAGAACGTGGTGGCATGTTCCCTGGCATCATCTTCTCCTCCTTCTTATCTCCTGGATGGGATATCAGTGCTTGCTGCAAGTTGGGTTGAAGCTTGGGCTTTGTAACATAAGTATCCCCCTCTGTTTGATCAATAGAAAGAGGGCTAGGTTCTTGCCTGAGAGTTATGGGAATTGGAATTTAATGTGAGAACATGCATCTTCAGAAGCACTGGGGAGACTTCAGAATTCCTGAAAGCACTATTCTTGGGAGACTTACATGTCCCTTCTCTACTCCACCATGGCCTCCCCCAACTCCATTGGCTTCAGGTTGATTTCAAGCTTGAGTGGAGAGCTCACTTGCAACTTTGTCAGATACCCATTGAGCCACTCTTTGAACTTCTGACCATGAACGACTATGTGAGTGATCAACCCAATCTAACCTGACCAAACTGAATTCAATCAGGTGTTTGCTGTTTTGAAAGAAACTTGAGGAGAGTCAGGAATTTTAAATGAGTCTTCTTTACCCTTCTCTGTCCCTTTTTCTGCCAGTAATTTTTAGTAAATTGAGTTTTGGGAGCAGACCCTATTTGGCCCAATGCCCTATTCCCAAAAATAGCCTGGGCTGTTACGGAACTGTTACTGTCCTTAATGAATAGAGCCCCAGTGATTCTTTCCATAACATCTATTTGTTGTTTCTTTTTAGCCCCAGGACCTACAAGGATTCTCTTGCAGAGACCTCTTCATTTCGTTCAGCCCTGGAATTCAGTGATTCTAAAACAAGGAAGGACAACTGAGGGAGCATCCTGCTCTCTCTGAATCTCTACATTAAGAATTTCATGTGCAGTTCCTGAAAGTCTTACTCATCCTAGCATTGAACTGAGTCTCCCATGAAGTCATGTCTTGCTTAGGGCTTTAATTTTGTGGTCTATATCCCGGTAGAAAGTGTGAGAAATGCCCCCACCATTATCCCCTGCAATGTGTGCCTCTTCTCATCAGATTATTGGCAGGGGCGTCAACTCTTTTCTAAGCAACTTGGATTCACAACAGAATGATTCTCTTTCAATGCCAATCTAAACAAATGCCATCAACTTTCATCCCAGGGAGTATTAAAAACAGAAGAGTCCCTTTGTGACTCTGATTGGCTTTATATGACTTCCTTGGGACAAGTGTTGGTCTCAGACTTGTGTCTCCTAGTCATCCAAAATGTGGGTGGGCCATGTCCCACCACAACAGTGGTTGTGAGCTCAGAAGATTCACTCAGCTTTCATTATAAAGCAATTATCAAATGCAGTTGTGTGGTTCACAAAGGGCCCCACAGACACCATTGCATCTGATCCTCATAATGACCCTGTGAGCTCAGAGAGGCTAAGAGACTTATCTAATATCACATAACCAGGAATTGAATGCTTGACATCTGATACTGACTTCTGTACCACATGACTCTCCTGTAGATACTAGAGTGAATAAGACACAACTAGGCAAGTACATCTTTTGCACAAATGTGGAGAGGCTTTTGGGTTATCTGCTGGTTTGGGTTATCAAGTGTTTTGCCCCCTTTTATTTTGTGGATAACTGAAAGCTGAGAGCTCCATCTGTCTTTATAAGCAGAAGAATGGGATACAGGTTGGGGGAAGAGCAAGGATCCAACACTGAGGAGATCAGCTGATCCTCTCAGTTCTTGCTGCTCTACCTTGAGCAAAATGTGCTTTATGGATGTTCCATTTATGATTAAAAATAATAGCTAACATTTATTAAGTGCTTACTGTATGCCAGGAGCTGTGCTAATGCCTTATATTATGCCCACACAATAGGCTCTGAAGACACCTGCTATTCCCTCTGCCTGGAACGCCCTCCCCACATAGACCCTGTGGCTCTCCCCTCTGCTTCCTTTCCAGATCTGTTTGAATGTCACGTGCTCAGAGAGTTCTTTCCTGACCACTCTATAAATAGCTCGCTCCCTTCCGCTATCGCTCTCCCTCTTCCCTGGCTTTATTCCTCTCTACAGCAGTCACCATCACCATATTCTATATTTGTTTGTTAACCTGTGCATTCTCTTTCTCCCTCCGCCAGAGGATGAACTCCTTGAGAGCAAGCATGTTCTCCCCTCACCCCCCCATTGTATTCCCAGCATCTGGAACAGTAGATATTCAAAAAATATTCGCTGAGTGAATTATCTCATTTTACAGATGAGGAATCTGAGGTTCTAAGGGAGTAAATCCTTTGCCTCAGGTGACAACACAATAACGATGAAGCAAGGCAGGCTGCCTCAGGATCCCCAGCCTCAGATCCTGCTTAACTGTTCTCTTCCAGCCTCGTTAAGTAAATCATAAAGTGCTTGGGCTATATGAGCTGTGCCCATTCTCGGCCCAGTCAGGGCCTCCCAGTCCAAGGTGAAAGGACCCAGCTGTCTCAGCCTCCTAATTGTGCCCTACCCCCACCCCCAAGGAGAGGAAACTCTGCCTCAGCCTAAATCCGTCCTCCCTGTCTAGCTCATCCACATCATTCCCGTTCGCATCACACTGTTTACATCCATGGATCCGTGTTGATGCATATTACAGCCCCCTTAGTCATTGTTTAGCCATTATACTTTGCTGGGGTAATTTTCCATTCCTATGTTTATATTATATTTTCGCTTCTCTCCTCCTCCTCCATTTTTAAGGGCAGAGAAAGACATGTGCGGTAATATAAGCAATAATGAAGTTGTAATTAAGATGGAAACATTTTGCCAAAAGGAGGATTTAGTTGTGATTTGTTGAATTCCATCCTGAGTGGATTATTTAAGAGCAAATTCATGGGTTTTTTAATGAGTCTTTCTGAACAGAGCAATCTTCTGATGCTTCTGTCTCTAGAGGCTCTGTGCCAGCCTTGGAGGGTGGGAGTGTGCACGGAGGGCATGGGAGGCACATGTCTGGCAAGGCCTGGTTGCTGAACAAGCTCAACAGGAGCATTCAGAGGACATCCAGGAGCATCCCCACTACCTCTTCCCCACCCCGTGTCCTCTCACGTGGCGAGTCAGTGCTCTTGGTAGGGAATGGGACTGAGTCCTCTGCCTCCATGTGAGGACACACTTCTATCCAGCTTCAGTTTTAATGCTCCCTGATGTAGGTCTGCAGTGATTTTCCGTGCTCTGCCTGAGACTCATTGCATTTCCCGTATCCTAGGACTGGACACAGACTAGAGAGGGTGGCAGCTCTAGCGATTAGGGGAAAGATGCCCAAGTTTAGAGCTTGGTAGAGCTGAATTTGGGGGTGAATTTGAGCTTTACTCCCATGGCAGCTTTCCTTGCAGTCCCATTCTCCAACCCCTTTAGAAGTTACATCCTGAGTGTTCAGTGGTTAGGCGGGGATGTTGGTAGTGGGAATACAGCAGAGGGAGAAGTGGGAAGCACACTTGTGGATCCTAAGCCTGTTCATCTTCAGCTGCATCTCTTGTGTTCCTCAGCTCTGCTTGGTGCCTCAGGGGCTGACCATTTTCAGGGTGCATTGCCCAGGCTCCTGGATTCAGCTGGCTTCCAGTTGGGTTCAGCTGGTAGAAGGGACTGGATGGAGATAAGAGGGAGGGAAGAGAAGCTGTGTTCTTTCTCCTTCCCCCTCTCAGTCTTGGGTGGTTTCTCCAGTGGTAGCTGCCTGTCTTCCCAGACTCCAGATCCTACCTGACAGGTGTGCTGTGTTTCCAGCTTCTGTCCGGTGGCCCCAGCCATTGGGTTCTGATAACTCTCTCTCTTCCTTTGCCCCTGTAGCCTAGGTGTGTTAGCTGTATCCTGCTGTTGCTATGCTCTGATTTGCCTCATTGTCTCTTGTCTGCCTTCTCATCTCTTCCATCACCTGGGTAACTAATTTCCTGCACTAAAATCCCTCTGTTTTAGATACTCAGGTGTGATTTTCATTATTATTAGTTGTACGCTGACTGATACAGAGAGATTTCTCTTTAGAAATAGAGCTGGGTGAGCATTTTCTCTGTGTCAGTTTTTGTTTCTCCTCATCATTAGAAGACGTGGCATAATAAACACGAGCTCATCGACATAAAGCTGGATAGTTGAGTAACATGTGTGTTCTTTTATTGTTTTCTCACACTGGAGTTTGGTGAAGCAAAAAACCAAAAGTCTTTTAAAAGTAAAGGGCTTTTAAGAATAAAGAAGTTTAAGAAGAAAAAAGAAAAAGAGGGCTAGGTCTCTTGTTTTCTCCTTTTTCTTTTGAAACCAGTCTTTTGCACTCTGTGATTTGAATATGATCCAAACTTTCTCTTTTACCTTCAGCCCCTGGTTTATAAGGAGAGAGAGAGAGAGAAATCAGCGCAGCAGGCAGCAAACCCAATGTGCAAACATTATGTGTGAAGGCTGTGTGCTTGGGTGAGCTGAGACTGTCCAGCTGAGAAGACATGAGACCTCCTCCACTTATTTGGGCTTTAGCATCCGACTTTATTGGAAGCTAAAATTCAAGAGAGAGAAAGAAGAATGGGGAAAGAATAGGACAAAGGAGAGGAGATCCAGAGATCAGGCATGTGCTCCCTTGGCTAAAGGAAGTTATTTCTTTGCAGGAAAGCAGCTCAGTTTTGAGGACCTGATGCCTTCTTTCGGCTCAGGTGTGAAGCTGGCTGAGGAAGTGAGCTCAGCTTGCCTGTGTGCTTTTATGAATGTGTTGGCTGCTCAGCAAATTCAGTATGGAAAAATTTTAGGTAAGAAGAAGAGCAAATTACATTAAAAAAGTTGACTTACCAGAAGGTCAGGGTACGGAATCAAGAATAAAAAAAGAGGATTCTGTGTTCTGGGCTTTAAAAAAAAGTGTGCATGTGCGTGTGTGTGTCACACACGGTAATCTAGACCAGCTGGGGTGATCTCACAGGGACCCGTGGGCCAGAGCTGCTGGTCCTCTGTGGAGAGCACATCTCCCCTGGAAATGTGTACTCAGGTGCAGTTGAAGAGTCTGAGGTCATGGCTGTGGCCCTGGCCAAGATCCTCCCCGGCTTCAGCCTCTGCTTCCTCTGGAGACCGTTGGTTGAGAGCCATCCTTCAGAGGTCAGAGCCAGACCATGAGTCCAACGCGCATGAGGACAGCATGAATTATCCTCGGAGACCAGTGGGCCCTGCTACCCCAGACATTGTCTTTCTTCTTGGGGAAGTTAGATGCCTCTTTTCTCTCTTCCTTCTTCATGGCCTCTGAGAGCTTGGGTGGTAAATCTCTCTGGGGTAAGTTATGAGGAACCACTTCAGAGAAGCAGATGAGACAAACCTTCCACTGGACAACTCCTTCACTTCATTCTGTTCTTCCAAAGCTCTGCGGGGCCCTGGATTCATCCAGAATTCAGGGTATTGTGCTTCCTACCGAAGCCAAAAAGACCCACTTATCTTGGGTCCAATTACAAGAAGGGAGAAGAAAGAAAAGGAAAGGGGATCTCTTAAGGGGGCTGCAATACAGACTCCTATGCCTGGAAGGGCCTAGAAAGGTCATCTCAGTCAGGCCACTACATTTACTAACACAGATTCATCTTGAGTTTGCCAGGGGGCTGTAAGAAGAGCTGGGCTTGGTTTCTTCTGTTCACTATTGTAAATCCTAGTTGAGCCCAGTGCTTGGGACATGGGAGGGAAGGTCTGGAGTCACCCCAAGATTCCAACAATATAATGGGAAAGTGTAGGAAAGTGCTTGTGATTTGCAAAAGGTTCACAAAGTCTGAAAAATTGTGTTCTCTCCATCCAGAGAATGGTAGAAACCTAAGGAAACACTTGCTGAATGTGTACTCAGGACCAACGTGTGGGCTTTTGCCCAAAGGATGTTCGCAGAGGCAGAGAATCAGGGCTATCTTTCTCTGGGGCTGCAGTGACCACTGAAGACGTGAAGAACTCTGCAGCTCAAAAAGAATCAGAGAGAGGGGCTTAAAGCATTGTTTGTGAACTGAAACGCCAGCTAGCTTAAGTTATTGAAGTGGGTTTAGTGGGGACAGTGGCAAAATGAATGGCACATGTCCAAACCAGAGGGGAGAAAAGGGTCTACTTTGTGTTAGGCAGTGGGTCCAGTGTGGCAGTGTGGACCCAAGATGGCCAGGTCTTCTGACATTTCAGGACAAGACAGAAAGTTGGTATTTATGTGAAATGTCCTGATTTGATATGTTGGTGACCAATTAAAAAATGAATGCATTTGACAAAATAATACATGCTTGTGGATAGAGTCCTTCCTGCTAATTTTTGGCCTCAGTCCTAGTGGAGTTCAGGCTGCCCCGTAACACTCTACCCTGTAATAGAAGTTCTTTTCCGCTTTTCTTTTTATATTGTTTTCACAGAATTTAAGAGGGATTTTCATGAGTTTTGGGGACAGGGAAACTAGGGACAAAATGGTGATGCTGAGCCTCCTTTGTATTTCTTGTGGCTTATGGTTGTTCTCTCAATTCCCTAAAGGCCCTAACTTCTTCTGAATCCTCCACAGCACGCGTCACAGTACTGGGCACAAAGAGGCCACACTGAAGTATATGTTGATGAAATGAGTGTGGTTTTCCTCCAAGTCTAGCTAAATAGGGGACTGGAGGATTTAGGGTGGATGGAAGTTATCTAAATTGTTTGCAGCCCAATTTTTCTGTCTTCTTTGTCTTCAATCCTCTGAAGCTTGCATTAGATATTTATTGCTGTGTAACAAGTTACCCCAAAACTTAGCTGCTTTAAACAACAAATATTTATTGTCTCACACTTTCTGTGGGTCAGGAATCCAAGTGCTTCTTAGCTGGTGCCTCTTCCTTTAGGTTTCTCATAAGTCTATGAACACAGTATCAGCTGGGGCTGCAGTCTCATCTGAAGGACCGTCTCCAAACTCACTCACATGGTGCTGGCAAGATTCAGTTCTACACAGCCTGCTGGACTTGAGGGCCTCGGTTTTTTGCTGGCTATTGATCCGAGGTTTCCTTCAGTTTTTTGCCACGTGGGCCTCTCCATAGGGAAGTTCCTAACATGGGAGCTGGTTTCCATTAGAGCAAGCAAGGGAGGAAGCAAAAGAATGTAAGATAGAAGACAGTCTATTTGCAACCAAATTTCAGGAGTGATATTCCATCACTTTTTAAATATTCTATTCATTGAAGGAGACTCATAGGTCCATCCTACACTCAGAGGGAGGGAATTCCACAAGTCATAGGACTATCATGGGAACAGAACCGCAAGAGTTGATGCCTTGAGTCCTTCTTCCTGCATATTTCTTAGCCTTCCTTTCTGACCCAGAATTGCAATGAGGCCCTGGGAGTTCTCATCCCATCTCTTCCCAAGAAGTTCCAGGAGTTGCAAGCATTTTTTTTTCCTTTTCATTCAACTCACTTCAATACAAGAAAAAGATCAGAGAGGTGAATGAATATTAGAAGTAAAATTCTGGTAGGTTTTCGGGGAGACAAGAGAATGATCATGTTGATGAATAGGAATAGTGGGTTCTGAGCCAATCAAGCTGGAAAGTTCTTCTACCTGGTCTCAAGATCAGATGAACTTGGTCCTGTAGCAACTGAGCATCTGTGAAGTGGAAGACATGATGTCGAAGTGGGTTCTCTGTTATAGCTCAGGCATTGGCCAGTGGAAGGGGCAAGACTAAGTAAAGCTGGGATCAGAGCCCCAGAGAGATCCTTCATTAGGGAAACTCAATAGCTCTGAATAGGGAGTAAGGCCAGGAATCAGCATCTAGAAATAAGAATTTATGAATCTGAGGTTATTCCAAAAGGCAAGAGGGTAGGAGCACCATTGGCTGAAGTGGAAGCCAATACCAAGATCCAGAGAGTCTTTACAGGCAGGAATGGCACCTTGGTTCCTGGAGGTCCAAGGGACAGGCAATCAGTAAGAATAGGCGAAAGCTGGCTTCAGACAACCTGGCAGTGAGCGAATTAGAGGTCAGGGGCAGGGCATCCCAGCTGCTAATGAGACTGGGCTCCAAGGAAGGCTCCCCGAGGAGACTGGGAAGCAAGCCTGATTCTCCAACACCGAAGATGCATACACGTGACAGGGAGGCAATGGAGGAGAAAAGTAGGACTTAAGACAGAGGCAGAAATAGGCAAGCACATGATTGCTGGGGGACAAGAGAGCTGCAGTCAAGTTGGAGCACTAGCAAGACAGCAAGAGTAGACAAAAAGTTGACCACTGCCAGAAACCAGAATTGGTCTCAGAGTTTGGCACAGGACTGAGACTACTGGTTGAGATCAGGCAGTCTCTCTTGCCAGAGGTAGAGTAATGCAGGAACCCGGAGCCAGGATGGACTTTAAACTCTGGCGACCCTGTGACCAATTGCACTCAATACCCTCTGATACCTCATGGGAAAATCAGACGAGCACTGTCCTGAGAGGCAATTAGGTTTCATGATTTCCTTCCCCAGCCGGACATCAGCATGAAATTGGAGGCTTGGCTTCCAAGCTCTCATCCGCCTCTGTTCCCATTCCATCTTATGAGGGGCAGGGTGAGAAAAAGGACACAACAGGACAGAGCAACTCTCTGCTTCCAGACCGCCCAGGGAAGATGAGTGAGAAAGGGGAGCTCGCGTGTGTGTGATGCACACAACCTTCCTCACCTCTTCACGGCTCCTCCCCCAGCCTATGAAGACACTTCCCCACTTTGTGCCAAGCCACATTCTCCACAGGACTCAAACATTTAACTCTACTTTTGGCTTTTCCAGGAATCTTCCCAAATCTTCTCTTTTCCTCATCCCCTCTCACCTCCTCCACACCACCCACAGCATCCCCCCACCTCCCCACCAGCATCCTGCCTTAACTCAAGATGTTTCTAATTATGCAAGCTAATTTGTTTCCTTTCATATTTTCCCAACCTGCCTGCATTTTCCTACGCGGTCCCCCACTACTGTGGGATGGAATACTCCCCCTGGATCAGGTCATGGTTTTTCCTTCATAAGCCAACCCCCAGTGTCTAAGCTGGGCTCAGCCCACAGTAACTTCTCCAATAACACAGTTTAATGGGCTCCCTGGTTGAAGGGGAAAAAAATCAAAGTGCCTTTCTGGATCTCTTTGATCTGCCTGATTTGTGTTAAATTTTGGAGCACAGGAGTTTCTTGTAATTTGCAGCATCTGCTGTCCCCTCCTCACCCTACAACATTTGTGCTTTGTCACAGAAACCACATTAGGAGCAGCTTGAGGGTAGGGGTAAGAAGACACCTTTTTCTGTCCTGCTCATATATACTAGCACGGTATGGGCACCCCCTAACTGCTGAAGAAGTCCTTGCTGGATGAAATGGAATTTTCCTGAAGTAAAAGGCGTGTGCCTATCTTTAGAGCTGGACTTTCATGATAAAACAATCAGGAGATTTGGCTGAATTCCCTACTCTTTAACTTGCTATGCTGGGGCCATGTAGAAACAATCTCTAAGAACATAATGACTTAAAAAAAATCCATCTGTGAAGTCGGGGTTGGTCGCTAGTCTGTGGGCAGATCTCTTCTTACATCATACACTTTCCTCTGTTCTCCCCAGGGTGAGAGAAGACTCGCGGGACAATCTGACTCTGTTTATCTACAAAGTTGGATTATGAAACCAGCACTTTTGAATTTTACCTCTTGCAAGTTAACTGATTTTTCCTTCAATGAATTGAAATGACGGAAGAGTGGCTAAAGCAACCAGGCAAATTTTCCCACGCGGGGCCAGGGATGCTTGACAAACACCATTGCACAAGCCCTCCAATCTCTCCAGAGATTCTCTACAGGTCAGTCCTGCTGGTGTGACCACAGGGGTGGGTAGGCGAGCACGAGGAGGTCTTGCTTATCTGTGAATGCGCTTGGCGCTGGGCCGAAGCTCATGTGTCAGATTTGCAGATTGAACACATGAAGTATGTGGGGAAAGTGGACGGCTGCTGAGAGTGACCGGAAATGCCAGCCCTGGCTTCTGTCCCCCTGAGTGCCTTACTCTGTCTTCTGGGCAAGATGTAAAGTCCTGCTTTTGGACTTGGCTTTGCCCTGCTCCATGATTTCTGTTCCTTGTCTCTGTTCCCATCCTCTGCTCACTATTGTTTTTCTGACTTGAACAGTCATCCAGAAAGCCTCAGAAATAGGACCTTTGTATCATTACTGACTTTTCTAATTATATATGCCTTTCCCCTCCCCAATGCTTGAAGACATCAAATTGCAGTTGAAATAACAGCATGGGGAAAAAGGCAAGAACAACAACAACAAACCGCTTCACTCCTCTGGGTGGAAACATGCAATTGTACTGAGAGGGATAAGGGAGAAGGAAAAAACTGCTCATATTTGGAGGAAGAAGTTGGAATAAGAGAGTGAGAGCAGACGGGCTACTTTGGCATCTGATGCAAGCATGTGAGAAAGGAGTCCAGTGCGTTCGTTGGAAAGCGAGGCTGTGATGCCATGCCCAGTATAGAGTCCCAAAGGCCTGGTCTGGCTGGGATCCTCTTTTTGGACTTTGGATCCTTGAAATGGGAGTAGCTGCTCCTGAGACTTGACCTGCCTTGCCATCCTAGAGGCAGGCGGGGACTTTAGGAGACTGGTTTTGTTGATGCACCTGGGTTCCAGTCCTTCCTATTGAGAACTTGAAATTGAGAGTTGATACATATTCCCAGTCACAATGGCATTAGGCAGATGATGCAGAGAGAGTCGAAGTAGGTGATTCAGAGGAAGCTTCACCCTAACAACGATGGAAACCCCAAGGTCGCCGGGCAAGTGGCCCTATTCAGAGCTCCAGGACCTGCCATGACTGAAATGCTCTGTTACATTCCACAGTGGACGTCTGTTGTTCTTGCCTCTCAGCAGTTATCTGTCTACTTCCGCTAGAACATCAGCCTTATTTTCTTTGAGAAACTATCCCTCTCCCATTCTCAGGGTGTGTGAAGTCCGGGTGAGGTCACGTGATTCATATCTGGCCAGTCAGTGCTTCCCGGCTACACTAACTGGCTCAGGGATGGATAAAGTACACAAATTTGTCTGTTGCAAATTTAGCTTTGGAGTTTTGATGATGAGGGAGAAAAAGATTCTTGATGATACTGTTTGAGCACTTGGGTGGAGCCGTGCCTGAATTTATCAATTACGTGATAAATCAGTTACGTCTGTTTGAGTAGAGTTTCTCTGTCTCTTGCAACTGAAAGAGTGATGTGTGTTCATACTAAGTGCTGATCACCGATGCAGTCTTTCCCTTCTTCCAGGCTGGTTTTCCTACTCTCACATAGCACCAAGCAGATTGTGAGTGCTCCATGTCTGTAAGATGAGTGAAACAGCCAATGAACAAGAACTAGAAGCCATGGTGGCTAATGGTTGAACTATAATTTTCTTGGTTCCACTGACTGTATTCTGGCTGTGGTCTAGGAAGTAGAATCCAGGTCCTTCTAAACCCCGATTTAATTGTGGCTGGTGAGGGAGAGTTCTAGATCTTAAACAATCTCCAGTGGGTTTAAGGGACGGTGGGTGGTCCCTTAAATTCTCTGTGGGAATTCCCTTTCATATCTGTTTCGGAATGTACATCCAAATTAGGGAGGGCCGACAGTTTTCTCTGAAAGCTTCTAAAGACACCAAATGGAAGCAATTCACGCAGAAACATTTTTTGACTATCATCTTTCAGAGGCTAAGTTGATTCTACAACCAATGATCCCAGGGCTGAGAGGAATGGGTGGCCTTGGCAGTGGTTTTTAGATGTGTTGCACATTTCAAGATTACAGTGTTGTTCAAACTACCCTGTGGAATTCACCTTTCCTAGAGGACATTACCTTGACTTTGAGTAAGAGCAGTGCAGGAGGTCCCCCAACTTAAGGACTCAGCGTGTTTCAAATATCATTCCTTTGAATGAACATTCAGAATGAACATTCAAGTCTGGATGTTTCCACAAGGTAGTGAATTCCAAGATATTCTAAGGTCCAATATTGTAAATGGTTATTAGTTTCCTAAGATAATGCATTGCTTCTCAATGAAGCTTTCTCTGATTATCCTCATCAGGAGTAACTTTTTTTTTCCTCGTCTACGTCACACAAATAGTATGTGAATTTTTATTTTTTATTTATTTCTTAATTTTGGAAATCTTATACTCAAGTAGCTGTATTATCTGAGAGTGTTTAACTTATTTTCGTCATTAGATGTTAACAAATTGAAGCAGAGGCCACAAGTTGCCCATCATTCTGTTCCTTCAACATTATTTATGGTGTGTCCCACATAGTAGGTGTTTAAAGAATGTCTATTCAATGAATATCCAATCTTCCACCACTTATATGCTTTCCGCGCTTTGGAAAGCATGGTCCCTGGGTTCTAATTTGTGCTTAGAAAATGGACAGCCTCTCTTCAATCTAACCAGTCCATTCTAACATTCATTCAATGAATAATTACTGGGTATTTTCCTGAGTGTCATGTAGTATTCTAAGACTTGGGGACCCAAAAGCAAGCAAGACAGATGTGGTCCTTGCCTTCAAAGAGATTATAGTTTCTAATCATGGAACAGAGGACAACAGGTCATGAGATGGCTCAGTTCTTTTCTGCTCCAATCAAACTGATTTCTAGAGTGAAAGGACTTGTTCAAGGTCTCACTGTGAGTGAAGGAAATGCTCCCGATGATCTCAGGAGGTCTTCTCTCCTTATGTCGTCATTGGCTCTCAGCCAAGCTTCTCCCTCCCTGAAAGGTTCTCTGACATTCCTCAGAGTCTCCATTAGGCCCTAGCCAAGACTCATTCTTAAAGGCCACCTGTTTTCCTTGTTTACCTATTTTCTCAGTTATTTGGGAATATTTACTCCTAACCTTTCTAAATAGAAAGTCATTGTTAATCTTGCCCCCTAGGAAGCTGACACAGTGAGTATCCTCCAGGGGGAACATCAGGACACGTTAGTCAGGATCCCAGAAGCTCTATATCCTGGGTGGACAGGGGATTTTCCTTAAAGAAGCAGTTGTTAAGACTGTCTCACCTCAGCCATGTATAAACGGGCCTTGCACGCAGCCTTAGCACTCCTCTGAGCCTAGAATTATGACCAGCAGCATTGCCAAATGGGGCCTGGCTCCATTTGCATTTTCCTGAGCCTCTCTCCTCCTTTTTACCACGACATTGTCCTCGTCTCACCAGGTGCAGAGTATGGCCAATTGTCTCCTTAGCCTACTTAGCAGCTCTACAGGATCGAACACTGTTCCCCAAAATTCACGTCCACCTGGAACCTGGGAATATGACCTTATTTGGAAATAGGGCCTTTGCAGATATAATCAAGTTAACATGAGGTCACACTGGATTAGGTTGGGCCCTAATCAAATGACTGATGTCCTTATAAGAAGAAGAAAATTTGGACCCAGAGGCACACAGAGGGAAGAAGGCCATGTGAAGACAGGCAGAGATTGGAGTTACGCTGTCACAGCCAAGGAACACCAAGGATGGCCAGCACATACCAGGAGCTAGGAAGAAGCAAAGAAAGATCCTCCCGTGGAGCCTTCAGAGGGAGCGCGGTCCTGCTGAAAGCTTAATTTTTGACTTCTAGTTTCCGGAAATGATGGAATAAATTCTTATTATTTTAAGCCACCTAGTTTGTGGTAATGTACTCTGGTGGCCTTGGGGAGCTAATACACCAACCAATCATTGACTTCCACAAAAATCAATCACAGTAGGAAGCGGCAACGCCAAACAGAGGGTAACTTCTTTCCAGCTGATTGTCTTCATCTGCTCCCATGCATTAAACTGATGGTAGAGAATGAGTATAGTGTTTTGGCATTGTCTACCCTCCAAAAAGGTCATAGGCTCCTGGTATATTAGGACTGAACTGGTTAATTCTAGAGCAGATGATTTGAATTCGGAGCAGTGTGCATGTGTACTAGTCAGGGTTCTCCAGAAAAATAGAACCAATAGGAGACTATATATATTGATTCAATATAATATATATAATGTTACATATTTATATATGTAAAATCTCCTATTGGTTGTGTTTCTCTGGAGAATCCTCAGTAATACCTTGTATGTGTATAAAGAGAGAGAGAGAAATTGATTTATTAGAAGGAATTGGCTCATGAGATTATGTAGGCGAAGAGGTCCCAAGATCTGCAGTAGGCAGGCTGGACACTCAGGAGAGCTGATGCTTTAGTTCTAGGCTTAGCTTGTGGCCTGAGAACCAGGAAAGCTCACGGTGTAAGTTCTAGTCTAAAACCTGGAAAGCTCAAGACCCAAGAAGAGCCATTGCTTCACTGGGAGACCAAAATCTGGAGAAGACCTGTTTCCCAGCTCAAGCAGGCAGGAGGGGCTCCATCTCACTCAGTCTCTCCTATTCAGGTCTTCAATTGATTGGCTGAGACCCACCCGCATTACAGAGGACAATTTTTTTTTTACTTGGCCTATCAATTCAAATGTGAACACCATCCAAAAACTTCCTCACAGACACACCAGGAATAATGTTTGGCCAAAAGTCTGGGCACCCACCAGTGGCCCAGTCAAGTTGACACATAAAATTAACCATTAGACTAATGCTCACATATAGGATCAGATCCATGTTGACTCTGGGTGGCAATCATCATGAACATATGGTTATTTTAATCAGGACTGTGTTGGCTGCAAGAGTCAAAAACAACTTTCCTCAGTACCTTAGCCTGGGGTCCTTGAGAACAGAGTGTGAGACAAAGACTTGAGTACTCATAGTTGCTTTGGGAGTGTGGTCCCAGGGAGCAGGAGAACACAACAGAGGGATGAAATAGGGAAAGTCAGAAAGCAACACAAAGATATGTTAAAGAGTTGGCCACCATTACAGCCAACTAGTACTTGGTGCTGCTGGACATCTGGAAGAATCTTGTACCACGTGTCTCAGAGGAATTTATCTTGGGGACAAAATAGAGAAGAATTTATCCATCACCTCCTATTATCTCTGGTCAAAGGTGGTCCTATGTGCATTAACTTTCCCAAACTTCCAGTGTGCATATGTTGCAGGACAATGTAGTTTTTGCCACTGTCCCACCACACAGTGCCAGGGCAGGGTGTGAGAGGTATGAGGAACAGGGCTGAGGCAATTGTGCCCATGCAAAGCCATTCAAAGCTTTCATGTTGCTGATTGGTGCAACAATGGCTGGAGAAAGAGGTGGCGCCAAGTAGAGGATTTTGGAATGGTGCACCACAATGCCCATGTACTTGGGGATGCTGTGGTATTTTGTGTGGCCTCTTTACTATTTTTGGTAAGAATACCATCTTAGAAGGCAAAGCATATCTCTTGCTATAGAAGCTGAAAGCGCCAACATCCTAGAAGCTAGGCAGGCTGGGAAATCAAGCGAGAACATCTGGGCCCACGCTGTACCAATCAGATGGAGGACCTATCCATTGGCCTAGATGGGACGCCAGAGATGTGAAAAAGAGAAGTGCTCAGATATCATTCTGGTGTGAGAAATACAAGCAGGTCTCAGGAAGAAGGGGGAAGAAAGTCACTCCCTGCCCCTGGCTATCCTGCTTGGCTTCTTCATTTTCTATTGTCTCCTGACGGTCTTCCTCTTCTAACTCATCTAATAGGAGGCCACCTGCCCCGTGTTATATGACTGCCTGGGGTCTAGAGCCCAGGACTACCTTCCCTCTGTAGTTTTTAGCACTAATTCCTGATACAAGGTTCTGATTGGTCCACCTATTACTTTGAGTCAGGCCACGAGTGTCTCGCCAGCTCAGGGATGGACTGCCCTTGGGTCAGGAGTCCATTCTGGTCCAGTTATATTTGGAGATGAGCTCAGGAGGCACTTAGAGAATAGAGGCTAAGAGTAGAGATTCCCCCAGAAGACAGGGTGCAGAGATGAGATGAATATTCAAGTAAAGTATCTATGGCTGGATGTCGTGGTCTGGAACAGGAATCAAGAGACCTGAGTTAAGGTCTGCTTTTGTCACATAGCCCCTGTGATCCCAGGGAAATCAGGTAACTTTCCCAGTCTTGAAATTGTTCACATAAAAAAATAAGGGACATGGGTCAGCAGATCTCTAAATCCCTTTCCAACTCTAGGGCCTGTGGGACTCACCCCAAACCAAATTCATCCCCACACAGTGAAGGCAGAGTTGTGTTGTCACAATTGTGGCCTCTTTTTGGAAAGAGGGGTTATTAGAAGCGTGGGGCAGTGTAGGACACATCATCTTCCCTCAGGAGAGCTCCCTAGTGAAAATCCACCAGCAGCTCCTTATGCACTTCTCCAGAACTCAGAAGACCTCTCTCTTTGCTCCTTTCTTCCTCCTTAGAGGCATAAACAAGATGTAAATAAGATGCAAACAGCCTTGTTCTCAGTAATGCAGGAAGAGCTTGGGATATTCCAGCCTAAATACAAGCATCCTCGGCTTTTAAACTCACTCTGAAGAAAATGTATTTATCTGCTTTTTTTATGTAGTTGCTCCCATTTTGATCATCAGTGGAGTAAGATCATAGAAGGGAGGCCTCTTGAAAGAGGTAGGGCAACAGCATTGGTTGGAAAACCTGATGCTTAGAACAATGAACGAGGTCTCTCCACGTGGGTGGCTTGATGACTGTCGTTCAAGATGGTCCTTTTTGACCTGTATAAAGTGATCTACATGCCCCTCCTCTCTTGAACTCATAGTAGTCGTATTGAAGAAATCACTGTCACTGTCTTCAGATTGTAGATTTAAATACCCCTCAATTATTTCAACTTGGAATGGGCTCTTCTTCCCATTCTGCTACGCTGAAGAAAGTCTTGATGAGGTTTCAGCACTCAACAAAATATTTCCCACTAGAGTTCTCTCCTCTAGGTAACAGCAGCATAGAACTCATTTTCCTCCACTGTCTGACCCTAATAAGAAGAGCATACCTCTCAACTTATAAAAGCAGGAGTTGACCCTTCTCCCGGGAACTATATTCCCTTGGTCGCTTGAGTCTAGCATCTAAGTCACATAACCCTGTCGAGCAGGAGATCATAACCTTATTTCGCTGCTGATTCAGGTTGTGGCTTCTTTTTCTGAACTCTCATAAAGTGGCGGGACCATCTATTATACTCTTTACAGAAGTGCTCAAGGCTGGAATCATAGTGTGCTCTGGTTTCTAAGCCAGGGTTTACACTAACATAAGCAGGTAGAGGGTCAACTTGTTCCTCAGTCATCTCTGCCTTTCCTAACACTGTTCTTCAAGCTTCTTAGATACTTCATGATGAGGAACTGAGTGAGTGAAAATTTTCTTTTTTAGAAAACCCAAACCTAGAGGGAAAGAACTTCGTTTACAGCAGCTGCTGTGTGCTTCTGATGGTGCACACCCCCTCTTGTTAATATTCCCAGGAGAGCCACTTGGCCCTGCCATGGTCTGCATGGACAGCAGTCACTTTCTTCAAGGGTCCCTTGCTTGCTGAATTCCTGCCTCTGGGGACTTTCTGGGAAAAGGGAGTCACTAGTCACAGGGATCTCTGTGCATGACGTCACCCACAGAAGGACTCAAGTTATCCCTGACTTTTCCACTGTAAGTTCTAGAACAAGGGAAAAAGCTGCCAGGAAATCAGTCTGATGGGCTGTCTGACTAAGCAGAGGGGCAGGGATTGGGGTGAGGTGGTAGAGAGCAGTCAGCATTGTTTCTGTTTCCGCTCCACCCTGCAGTTCTGGCTCAGTAGACAATATTGGCCCTTGCAAAGCAAAGTGTAAGACTTGGGAGGATCTTGGAGATCAAGTCCATCTTCTCATTTTATTGATGTGACTCTGAGGCCCAGAGAGGGGAAGGGACCTTCTAAAAACTTGAATTTGTGGCAGATCCTGGCTTACAGTTCAGGTTCAATCAAGTACGGAGCTCTATTAGACCACACTGCCCTCTGTATCATGACTCTTGCTCCCAAAGGAGGAGAGTCAAAGACACAAAGTAGCTCCAGGAAGACTCTGCAGCTGTGGACTCTTGGTGGACAATGATCAACCCGAAGCTTTTCCTGCAACGTGCATTCTTTAGGTGCTTGCAGGTCCACGATGCTAAGATCAAGTTTGGGAGCCATTTCCTCAGCTCTCTCTACCACCCTCCCTTTCTCCACCTTGGTCAGCCTTCCCCAGGCATTGGTCTGTTCTAGTGTGGAAGAAAATGAACCTTGGTGACTGGGGCATTGGAGTTGTATGGGCAGGGCTCTAGGCCAATTTTGCCTAATTCTGCTAAACATGAAATGTAATTTTCACTCTAATTTCCCCCTCACATCCTTACCTCCCCTACCTTTGCTAATGCCTATGGAATTGATTTAATGATGCCTCATCTTTTTGTCTTTTCCTTGTAACATCGACCCTATCCCCAAAGAAATCCTTATGCAGCCTTTCCTTTTCCAAACCATGCCAAAGAGTGGTAAAGAGAGCATTGCAAATGTAAGAGGGAAGCTTTAATGAAAACATGGTAGAATTGCAGGTAATGTTAGATAATGTCTAGTCCAACTCCATATTGAGGAGGAGGAGGAAACTGGGACCTTGAGATGCCATCCAAATTATGATATAATATGCAGAATTTAATAGGTCACTTTGAACACAGAATGAAGTATTTTAGAGACAAAGAGGCTATCTGTTTCTAGCACAGCCTGAGAAGAGGAGTTAATAACCCCATGAAGAGGTTGGATATTAGGTGATCATACTCATATTTTGATAAATTCTAAAATATCTCTCTCATTTTCTCTAACACCACACTTTGTAGTCATTTTTTTATATTATAGACATTTTACAATGAAAACCAGGTATAGGTCAAAGGATGACGCCAAGAAAATGAAGAGCTATAATTCCTAATGCTCTTTAGCTTGAAAATATGATAATTTTTTTTTTTTGTTTTTGGTGGAGGCATGATGTGGGGCAAACTAAGAGTTGCCATATGAACATACTGCTTCCAGCAAATGAGCCAGCCGAGATAGGACCATTAACTTCTTTGACATGTCAACACCACTCAGACAGGAAAGTACTAGTCCATGGGGCTGGTTTTGCTATCAAAAAGAAGGTTCTGGCAGCACCTGATTGGCTTGGTCAAGATTTTCCCAGTTGGCCTGTGAGCATCTTCCTAGCTCTGGGTCACTCACCCAGCAGTGTCTAACACCTAATTTGGCCTCCTGTCTGAGGTGACTATGCCTGGTTTGAAGCTGAAAGTCCATGTATTATTTTATCTGAAGAAATAGAACTACCAGCCAGCCAATATTTCTGTCTTGGCCTAACCAGGAAATATTTAATAATAATTTATGACGTGGCCAGCTTTTTTCTAGGCATTATGGGGCATGCAAAGACATACAAGGTATGATGTCTGGCAAAAAGAGCTGGGCATTCAGGGTAGCAGATGAAGAGATTAAAAAGCACAAATTAAATGATAATAATGGTAACATAATCGTTTGAAGACTGACAAAGAAATAGAAGATAAAGGGGACCTTGCAGGAGACTGCAGAGGGCTGGAAGGCTCATGGAGAAAGTGAGGTTTCTGCTGGGTCTTTGAGAATAAGCAAGTCATTGATGAGTGTAGTTGTGGGGTAGAAAAAGACTGCGATGCAGAGGGCAAGGTAATTGCTCTGCCATGTAAGACTGGGCTGGATGAGCACAATGGTGCGATCCTTATTAAGAAAGCTGAAAATTTCGCCTTCTGACCCTACAGAGCTGGAGCCTTATCTGAAAAGGTGAGAGGGACCACGTCAGCCTGCAGACCCACCCACCAACCGCTTAAGGTCAAGACAACAAGCCCTTCCCAAGGCAAACCAACCCTAGGACAAACATAGAGCCATCATTCTGACCCACTGTCCTTCCAACCAATTCCTTGGCTTCCCAGCCGTTTGGAAACCTCACTGGGAAGTTTGGAGACCTGTGCTTGCAGGCTGGCCTGGCACAGACAGGTAAGGAAGGACCTTACCTAGAGTGCAGGTAAGGGTGGGCTGGTCCATCAGAAGCACTGGGGGCTTCTCAACAGACTGTAAATTAAAGACGCTGTAAAAAGTCCTCTGTGGGGATGAATAGGGGGAAGGGGCTTGGGCACTGAGTGCCACTAACCTTCATCTTTTCCTCTAAGGCCAGGGTCAGCAGCCCAAATAAACATGGTGCCCCACAGAGATGGTCCCGCAGCCAAACAGCTCTCAGCAGCTTGACTCAAAGTCACCTGGACAGGCCTGACGGAAATGCAGGATGGCCCAGCCTTTCCCTAATGGGTTTTCCAGAGTCAATCCATCATTCTGCCCAGAGAACTGGAGAATGAAAAACAGATCAGGTGCCACGGGACTGTGACCGCTTCCTTGGAAATGGAAGCAGGTGAAGGAGAGAATGACACAGCTGGGGGCCCTGGGAGATGCTGGCAGGCAACGGGCTTCTGGGTTCAAGTGAGAAGGCTGAGACACTGGCATGAACGAAAGCTGGCACAGGCTGCCCCGGGCAGGGCTCTTTCTGGGCACCAGGCAAGGCCCGCGGCTTTGGGAGCTGCCCCAAGCCGGCGGTCCTGCCAGCGCTCCATTCACCCTGTGCAATGTATTAATTAGCAAGCGGTTTTGGCGCTGGGAAGGTTGCCGTGGCTTCAGATGAATATAACAGAAAAGAGGCAAGTCCATCCACAGGCACCTCTGAGGATTCTCAGCTCTCGAGTGCCTGAGAGGAACTTCCACTAGAGAGAAGGTGAGACCCGGCAACGCAGGATGGAGGAAATTCAGACAGCCCTGCAAGTTAGCACAAACCCCCCAACCCAGGGCCACGTAAACACAAACCCAAGCCCAATGGAATCTGTGCTGCAGATAAGCAAGATGATCAGGAACAAAACAAAACATAAAACAAACAAAATCTCCTGCAAATGGTGCTTCTCGAAGCTTCTGCTACTCTTTGCTCTCACTCCCTTTTCTAAAATGCCTGCAGAAAACATATCAGTCTGGTTTGGCCACAGCATGTCTGAGCTAGAAGACACCCTCAAGACCTACTAGTCTCCCTTCAATTCTCAGGGGACAGCTGAGGTCCAGGGAGGGGAATGGACTTTTCCGAGCGAGGCCCTGTGGCTGGCTAATGCAGAGCTGAGAGGGGTGAGGGTGGGCGGTGGAAACAAGTCTCTTCATTGCCAATCCAGGATTCTTTCTTCCGCCTTGTCCCTGATGCAATAAATATTTTCAAACCTTCCTGCCCAGCTGCTAACAGAGTGGTCTCCAGAGTGGCTGTGTGGGCTCTCGTGAACGGCTGGTCTGAATGTGGCCCTGCTCACAGCTGGGCGGACTGCCTACCCCTGCGGCCCCTCTCTCCGGGTTCCAGCTGGGTTGTGCCATTGACATTTCTCAGAACACTCAACCTTCAACTTTTCTTCCCCTTGGAAGAGATGACTTTGCTAGCATTCGTGCCTACCTGACTCAGTCCAAGTCAAGTACATAAATCCTGCTGATAACTCTGGCACAATCTTTGTGAGTGGAGTGTAAAGGTCGAGAGAAAGGTAGGGGATTAAGTTATAAGGAAGGAAAGAGAGGAGAGGAGAGAAATAAAGAGAAGAATGCAAGGCAATTATTATTAATTGAATGCTTAGTATCTTCCAGGCCCCACCATATAGTTAGTTCATTTAATCCTCAAATCAATCCTATTGTCATCCGTATGTTCACAGTGGCAATCGCATAATCACAGAAAAGTTCACAGCCAGAAAGTGGCAGAGGAGGAATTACTCCCAAGGTGATGGTTTTAAGGGTCTAGTGCTTTCCACTCTTACAAAGAGAAGAAAGAGGAAAAGGAAGAAGGACCCTTTGGGATGGGACTGAGGCAGGGAGAGGGCTGAGGGAGAGAGAGGTGGGGCTTTGGAGGACCCTGGGCTCTGAGGCTGACGTTGATGTCGTTCCTTCATGTGTCGAATGAACATTATCACAAGTCTACCATGAACGTGACTCTGTTCTACACACGGGGCTCAGGGAGAGACTGTGGCTGATGGTGGGAAGACTTTGTCCATATGACATCCAGGGTTAAAGAACTTCAAGTTAGGGTAAGTGCTTTGGAGGAAATAAAGCAGGGCGGCATGCCACAGAGAGAGCCTGAGAAGGAGAACAGGGTCACCTTAGGGGAGGTTATTGGGCGGTGCCCTCCTGGGAGGTGACATTTGACCTGAGACTTAAGTCATCAGAGTTACTGGATGTGTGAAGTTGCACACAGAGAATTTCCTCGGAAATGGAATACCACCACCCTATTGTTGGGCCGTGTGACCCATCCTGGTTGATTAACTTGGGCAGTGGCACCCTAGGGTGTGGAAGCTGAGATGGGTCCCCCATGGGTATGGGTAATAGGGGAGCATGGGCTGTAGATAACTGAAAATGAATAATAAATTCTAATGCTATCAATGATAAAATACTCCTCCTACCACCCACCCCATGGGCTAGTGGGAAGTTGATACCTGCCTCCAGGAGCAGGCCCAGGGAGCAGGAGCCAGTTCCTGAGGCTGGGCTAAAAGCATCAAAAGGGCGAAGTATGTAGGAAACGGTAGCCCCTTTTTATTCTGGAAGGAAAGTTTCACTCAAGGCTAGTGAGCCCTAAAGATCTTTGGGAATCTCTTGAAAACCCTGACCAGCCCCTAGAGGAAGACAGTCCGCAGAGCCATCCCATTCCTTGGGTCTGTGACTGAGGCCCACCTGCCCATCCTTCCTTCTTGGAATAATTGCTGTGAGAATTTCCCATTCACTAAAGGAAGTCTATTTTCTCTTTTCGGATGTCAATGTTGCCAATGTGTGCTAAAGGTCAGTTGCATCAGTTCTCTTAAATGGCAATTAAGCAATTGTCTGAGCAAGCCAGAAGCATCCGGAGCACAGGCTTCACTCAAACCTTGGGACCTGGGAGAGGCTGGGAAAAGAAGAAGGAGGGGGACGCAGGGGAGGGGCTATGGCTTCAGGAAACTGAGCAGAACACCCTGAACTGTAAAAGCAGATGCGTCAGCAGACAGGGGAGGTCATTCCACTGAAGCCTCAGTGAGACGGGGAAGAACACCAGACTTTGCCCGTCACCCTCAGTCAGGCTCTCCCTCCCTCTATCGGCCTCGCCCTCCCCCTGCTTCTCTTCTCTTCAACCTTCCTGTCCCTTACTATCTTTCTCTTTCTTATTGCTTTGCTCTCTCTCATTCTCTCTCTTCTCCTCATTCTATCTCCCTCTCCTTCATCTCTCTCTTGTCTTCACTCTCACCCGTCCTCCGCCATTCTACAACATTCTCACAACCTTTGGAGGAGCTCTGATCTGGAGGGGTCTGCCCAACTTGGTTTAAATTTCAGCTCCACCACCTTCTTAGCTCTTGGTCTTGGAAGAGTTCCCTGAGATTCAGTTTTCCTCATCTGGAAACGAAGAAAATCATACCTCGCTCAAGGTATTGAGTCTGTTGGGAGGAATCAAATAGATAACATTTATAAACCAGCCAACACAGTGCCCGGTCCATAATTGATGCTTGATTGGTGATAGTTCCTTTCCTAATGAAAAGGAAGTGTTAGCATAGCACTTGGCCCCCAAGAAGCATTCAATACAGTGTCACAAAATCCACACAAGGGAGCTAGGAATATTGTCTCCAATTTACGGATGAGGAAACCGAGGCTCAAAGAAGTTAAGTAACTTGCACAGGTACTTTTTAAAAGCTTATTTTTGAAATCAGTAAATTCCACCTATGGTATCACCAGCTAAGGCGCCGTGTTGACATTTCTATGCATTTGTCCCCATTCCGTCCCCCTGATTCCTTTCCCCAAGCGTCGTTTTCCAAATCCCCAACATTATACAACTCCAGGTTGTGATCACTTAAACCGGTCTCTTCCAACTGCTGTGAAGCTCTTCGAGAAGGCGAAACTCAGATTTCTCACTCATCATAAGAAAACCTGGAGAGTACATGGACTTCTCATGCCCTCTTCCCTGCCAGCCTCCCCTTCCTAGGCTGAACCAGCGGATTCCTTCATCTTTCTCAGAGATTCTCATTGGACGTGCTTTCATCCTCTGTGATTTCTGCCTTACCTCTTCGTTCTTCTCTGATATTTAGGATAAAAATACTCCTTCTTGCCTTTGAGGTGAGACTTTCTCCAGCACGGCGTGTCTAAAACACAGAGAGGGCAAACAGAGCTAGCACTTGGTATCTTATTTAAAAAAATTTTTAAATCTCTATTACATTTTGCAATATTTATATTATTGCACAACAAATGGGAGCATTAGTCACAATTTATGTAGCTGATTTCATGTAACTACATTCTATGGTGTTTATAACTGTTAAATACCTTCTCCCAGAAATTGCAGAGATGTGCCATTCACCGTGACACACACATCCTCCACCCTGTTCTTTTCCTCTGTAGCCCAAACCACAATTTGCAATTGAGTGTTTATTTGTGTTTAATGTTTATCTCTCCTTCCAGGCTCTGAGGCACTATGGAGGCAGGGCTCACATCTGTTTTCTTCACCCAGCTTTTAGTTATCTATCCAGCATCTTATACTCAATAACTCAACAGTCTTAACTTTGGCTGCACATTAAATCATCAGACGAGTTAACAAATAAACAAAAACTTGCTGATGCTTATCCAGGTCTTCTGAATCAATTGGTCTGGGCGGCTCCTGGGCATCTGTAATTCTAAAAGCCCTGCGAGTGATTCTTGCTCAAACAGAACCGTTGACTCTAGGCACAGGGGCTCGCTGCTCTGTGCATGTGTCCACCTGTCCCCTCTCACTGGCACCATTTTCTGTCCCTGCATTGTTGGCTGTGCCGACCCTTCATGCACCCGCTTTGGCCTGACAGGTTTCTCAGGACCACCCTAACACATTCCTCTTTTGCTTTAAACCACTGTTTATGGCTTGCAACTTCCAGGACACAGCTCCTGATGAAGCTGTCCAGACACTAGGCACCCTGTGTAGTTCGAAGCCCAACTCTCCTGCTTAAAATTCTTATACTGTTTTCCACAAGCATGTGCTTCTGTTGGCAGTTTTGTAAGTGTGATTGATCTTGACCATAAGTTTCTTGACCTTTGCCTCGGTCCAGATGCTAAGGAAACAGGAACTGCTTCCATTCCCACAGTTTGAACCGAGTGAGTTGAACGTGGGACAAAAGGAGGCTGGGCTCTGGTCAGACATAAGTGTGAGACGTAGAGACTGGAGGGCAGGCCGGCGGAGTGGACATCTGAATCTCCAGCTCCTTGCAGACCACCAGAAGAGGTTGAGTATGGACAAGAGAAGGGTCTTCCTGGTCCTTTCCTGGCTTTGAGTATTTGAAGAACCAGCCTAGGAAGATCAGACTTGTGCCCCGCCACTGAGAGAGGACACCCCCAGTGTAAGGAGTAGATGCTATCCGGGCAAACTCAGCTCAGTGTAAGGAAACAGCTCTGATTGTCAGAGCTGTGCTGGTGGGCCAGTGAGGGTTTCTCAACACCTGCCATTTTCACACCAATGTCTTGGTTTTTGCCATATTTCTGTACCACCTGTGCTGCTATTTATCTAATATTTTTTTATTTAGCGAGTACTTTCTTTAAAACAACTTTAAACCAACGTACTTTGTTTTATCTATTCTTATCTTTAAAACATATCTTTGAGAGGCCAGCCTGGTGGTGTAGTGGTTAAATTCATGCGCTCTGCTTTGGTAACCCAAGGTTCACGGGTTTGGATCCCTGGTGTGGACCTACCAAACTGCTTGTTGAGCCACACTGTGGTGGCACCCTACATAAAATAGAGAAATATTGGCATAGATGTTAGCTCAGCACTAATCTTCCTCAAGCAAAAAGAGGAAGACTGACAACAGATGTTAGCTCAGCGCCAATCTTCCTCAGGCACACACAAAAATACCTTTGAAATTATAGGTTAGATGTGTAAGTGATTGATACACACCTATGTATATAGTAATATACACATATATTTTTTCCTAAATGCATAGAAGATGACACTCAAGTGTAGATACTGGTGGGACCTGGACAGGAAATATAGTGGTTGTCTCTACTCGCACCACAAACCTGGGACAGTGTGATAAGGTCAGATGAATGCTGATTTCCAGCTTGGGAGGTTCCTCAGCCTCTCTGAGCCTCGATTTCCTCCATCGTTGTACCCCTCTCGTGGGCTGTTGAGAGGAGGAAGGGAACGGACACTCCTGCAGCTCGTGTGGTTATTACCCAGGGCCGCTCCGAGGTCCAGCATTTCCTAAGCCCTTGCCATTCCTCTCATTCTGTCTCAGGCTGGAGTGGGATGACCCCTGCCGGGGGCGGATGCGCTTGTGGAGCTGGGTCTGGCAGGAGAAGTGGGGTGGAGAGCAGAGACGGCAGGCCTGTCCCCCACCCCCAGCTCTCAGTTACAGCTCGTTTGGCTTCAGCTGTGCTTTTAACCTCTCAGGAGGTAGATGGAAGCCTGCAGCCAGCGTGCGCCTTCCTCTTCGCTGCCCGGACGGGGCCTGGATCCTTCCTGTATGCCCAGCCCTCTCGATCTGAGTGTGCTTGTGTGGTGTGTGTGTGTGTGTCAGGGGGAGGTGTGTATGTTGGGGGTGTGTGTGTGTATGGTATGTGTGGTCTGTGTGTACAGTGTGTGTGTGATGTGTCGTGTTTGTATATGTGTGGCTGTGTAGTGTATGTGGTGTTTTATGTGGATGTGGATGTGCGGTGTGTGTATGGTGTGTGTATGGTGTGTGTGCGGTGTGGTGTGTGTTTGGTGTGATATGTGCTTATGTGCATGTGTGGCCAGTGTGTGTGGTCTGTGTGTGTGTGTGTGTGGTCTGTGTGTGTGGTCTGTGTGCGTATGTGTGTTTTGGGGTGGGAGTACTAATCATGAGTAGGAAGGCTACAGACAAGCCTACAGGGAGGACTTTTTGAATCCAGAGCTGCAAGCTTATCCAGACCGGCCCCTCTTTTTGCAGATATGTGAAATTAGGCCAGTAAGTCTAAAGCTAATTAGAGGCAAATTTCAGAGCAAAATGTATTTCTTCCGACTCCTGATTCAATGGCTTTTTCTGATGACTTCATCCTTTTGGTTCCAGACGGGAATGCCAAACACCCTGCCTTAGTCTCAGACCCCATGAAGGCAACCAGGAGCCAGTTGCTGCCCAGCCAGGGGAAGTGTGAGGACTGACCCATGGGGCAGGCAGCTGGGGACAGAATCCACTGAAGACACAGTTTTGGCCACTTTAAGGGCCTCTGGCATCCCATTATCTGCAAGCTCTTCCCAGCCCGGCCCTCCTGAGCCCCCACCAGGAGTGCTCATCTTTCCGCTTTCAGCCCCAAAGCAAGGTTCGCTGTCCCAGCCCTTGAGGTCCCCCCACAGCGCCTGCCTCTCCGGAGTCTAGGCTTCCCTCCTTATCCCGAGGCCCTCCGCCCCGGACAGGGCGTCAGAATTTCACTTTGATCTGTTCCCGGGAACCAGAATCACTTAATCTCATCCAGAGAAGACTCAGAAAGTGTGCTGTTTACCCAATAACAGTGAACTCCTGACACTTAGCTCTGAACTGCTGTGTGTGCACACACAGTTGTTTAACCCAAATACAAAGCCATTTCACTGGGGCTGCCCCAGAAAGGAAACACTTTAGGGCATTGCAGGGGTGGGTATGGGGAGCAGCTTGCCAGGGCTTCCATTTGGGGTTAAGGATTGCTCCCCCACCATGACCAGGGATGCTGACCCCTGGGTTTTTCCAAACTTTCTCCAAACTAACCCTCAGTTGTCACTCTCCCTTGCCTGGGGTCTACAATTTTGTGTTATTTCTGTGTTTTCTAAAACACTTCATTTATTCCTTGACTATATGTACTTTTCTGCATGAAATGCCAATAGAACTGTGAGTACAGAAGGAGGACACCTCCTCCCGTTTGGATCCTGGATTGTTGGCCAGGTCTACCTAGAAGCCAATCACTCAAGGGTAAGTATGTGGGTGTGCTTAGAGCATCTACTTTGTCTAGAATGATCAGTTAATGCAATTCCTGGACTTTATGGCGTGTTGGGAAATTTGAAGTAAAAAAATGTCCCATACATAAATGTCCAGCAGCTCAGGCTGTCAACAGTTTAAAGACCCTTATTAGAGTCTTTGTGAGCTTTGAACTCAGAGTCTCTGGCTTGCGACTATGGAAGGACTCTCTGGGAAGCCCCCTGGGAGAAATCCAGCTGAAAGGGTAGGGCCTCCAGGGGGCCCTTCCTGTATCTGTCAGGAACCAGAAACTCATTTGCTCATTAACTCACTTGAAAGTATTTTAGGGAAGAATGAAGAGTCAGGTGCCATGCGGGACATGGACGCATGGTCATGGAGTTCGCTGTCCAGAGAAGACATGGAAAACAGGAGGCTCCCAGCCTGTCTTCAGCCCATGAATTGACATGTGCAAAAATCTAGATTTCTAGTTTCTCTTTAAAAGTCCCAACGACCGAGGGGCTGGCCCCGTGGCCGAGTGGTTAAGTTCGTGCACTCCGCTGCAGGCAGCCCAGTGTTTCGTTGGTTCGAATCCTGGGCGCGGACATGGTACTGCTCATCAAGCCATGCTGAGGTAGCGTCCCACATGCCACAACTAGAAGGACCCACAATGAAGAACATACAACGATGTACCGGGGGGCTTTGGGGAGAAAAAAGGAAAAAAATAAAATCTTTGGGGAAAAACAACAACAAAAAAAGTCCCAACGATCGAGACCCTGGGCCCACATCCCCATTCTTGCCCCTGAGTAACGCTCCTCCTTCAGCCAGGTGGGACCTTTGCTTTGCCTCTGCTCCTGTCTCCTTCCTGTCCCAGGCCTGGCTGGCTTTGCTCCTGGGAGACTGAGGTACTCAGGCCTGCCAGAGGAAGGTGATGGTGACATCCCCCCAGAATGAGGGAGGGATGGAAATTTGTGACTATCAGAGGCAGATCAGAGGCTAAGCAGGCCTCCTTCCTTAAAGAATCTTCAGCAAGGGGAGGCCAGCAGTCTGACATGCTCCCCAGGCAAGAATAATTCCTCCCAGCTCCTTTCGGGCACAGGATTCTTATTCTAAGAGAAATGTTGAGCCAGGCAGATGAGAATTTGCTCTGATTTCTTCAAGAAGTACATTGCTAAGTAACCCTTAGTCCCCATACGTTCTTCCCCTCTGTGCTCAGCTAAGAAAATGGCTTGAAGGCCTTTTTTTCCTATAAAATGCAGCCAGTGCTGTGCTGTGAGGGAGAAGAGGACAGAGGATGAAGATGGGGCTGAGGAGGAGGCTGTGACCAGGACGCCCTCAGGGATGACTCTGGGCAGCAGGGGAGGCCGGCACCTGTGCGGAGGAAGCTCTGTCTCCAACAAGGCGGGTTGTGTGCCAATGCCAGCGAACGCTGCATATTCATTGAAACAAACATGACAGTCCACCCAGGGAAGCAGAGCGGGCCGACCTGGCAGCCAGCTCCTTCAAGATAGGTTTGTACCACGTTTTACGCGAGAGCTGCTAGGTTCTGGGTGGAAGAGTGATGGATGGGGAGGCAGGGGTGGCATTGCGTGAGTGAGGGTGTCTGAGGGTTCCGTAGCGGGGTAGCCATCATGGCTGATGGAGCAAACCAAGAGACCTCCTTGGAGAGCTTCCTGGGGGTGGAATGGTGGGCCAATCTCAGTGCCAGGACTTCACCTACATTGGAATGAGATCAGGCTTTGAAAATACAAGAAAAGATAAAAGTAAAAAAACAAAGAAGGGTGCCCTGTGGGCTGGTGAGAACAGAGCCGGAGCTGAGGCAGCACTGAGATAGGGCGCGTCTGTCCCAGGCCAGCGGCTCCCGCACACTCACCTCACCTCACCTAGATGGTTATAACTAGCTTGGGTAGTGGCAACAAGATACTTTGGGCTATCTACACTTTTCTTGTGATTTTTTTTCTTTCTTAGCTTAAAGGAATGCACTCACAGTGATGTAGATAAACTGATTAGCGGAGTCAGCACTTGCCAAGGGTCACCAAATAGAAAGAGAGAGAGACTGGGAGACTCTAGCGAGAGGTGACTTACATTTCAGCATATGCTACGTGCTTTTCAGGGGTTAGGACTTTTTCAGGTCTTATTCTAGGCCTGGTGCCTCCCAGGCCAGCAGGGACAGGTGACCCAGGCTCACCAGGGAGAAGGGGCACCTCCACATGGGACTGCACAGCCAGGACAAGCGAGGCCTGAGCACTCCCCAGGAGCCCGGGAAGGTAGCATTCGTTTTTAAGTCCATTTATTGCACAGTTGCTGAAAGTGGGGCCCAGAGATTTGAACTGATATGGCTAAGTCACTTGGCTGCTTGGGGCCAAGGCGAATGCAGCCTTTTCGTTTGCGGAGAAGGCATGCTGTGAGCCTAACACAAGGCAGTGGGTCTTCCACGTTGGGAAGTGCAAGGAAAGCCATCCTTCTGAAGTTTGAGGTCCCTGAGGGGTCTGTGGGTGCTGTAGTCCCACTTCCTGGGCATCAAGGTGAGAACTTGAAACTGCTCTGGGCAGACTCAGGACTGGGCCACACAGAGGCCAAGTGATCGAGGCTAGGAGCTTTTGCCGTTTAACTCCCTGTAGGCTGAAGTGTGGATCAGCTGGTGGCATGAGGCCCCTCTCAGCTCACAGGGCTGATGGTTCTAGACTTCTCACCACCTCCCACCCCGCACCGCTGTGTGTCCCGGGTATATAGAAGTCAGCCCTGTAGAACTGGAAAAGTAGACATCTGCCTTTTCTAGCATGATCTTTAATAAGTAGACTCAAGAAAGGTGGGTCCCAGTCAGAGTGCTGGTTCTACGCACTGTGTGACCTCAGGCAGGGGACTGGCCTCTTTGAGCCTGATTTCATGAGAAACATCAGGGGTTGGGATGGAGATCTCTGCCCAACCTCTGACTGCTGTATTTTATAATTCTGTGTTCTGTGACCCGTCTTCCTTAGAAGGCTCTTTAATCATGCTTTTCATTACTGTTGCCTTTGTTCATATTAATAATCACTTATTACTCCTCAGCTCAGCCAGACTGACTGACTGGAGCACACAATTAGGACCAGGACAGCAGCAAGCTATGCGATGAGCAGTCATTGTTCAGAGTCTCTCCAGAGGTTGGAGCGACAGTCACTAAATGTCGCCACTCTCTGCACCCCAATCCCCAGTGTGAGGCAGGCCTGGCTTCAGGGCTCAGCCAGGTGGCTTTTTCTCCTGGGTGGCCCAGGAGTTTAGGGTGAGCCCGGGCTTTAGAAGGAGAGAGGCAGGACTTTGTCATTTGGGAAAAGGGCCACGTGTCCTATTTTTGCTGGGGGGCAATGGCAGCTCATTTCAACTCTATACTTGCGTGGAATGCTGATTTGGGGACACTTTGTAGAGGCAGCAGAGACTCATGGCTGAGAAGACAAGCTCTAGAGTCAGCGTGCAGGATGCTGCATTTCACCTCCTCGACTTGATTGCCTCTGCATCCTCTGAGAAGTTACTTAGTTCTCTGTGCCTCAGTTTTCTCATCTGGTAAATGGGTATAATCCCAGGTCCCATTTCACAGGGCTGTCGGAGGACTGAGTGAGTTAATACAGGTTAGAGCCAGGCCTGGCTCACAGGGAGAACTTAAGACATTAGCTATGGTGACAATCTTCTCAACCTCCTTGTTCTACAAATCACAGAACTGAGGCCCAGGGAAAATGACTTGGCCATGAACACATGGCCAGTGGCGGCAGAGTTGGATGAACGCTTTGTTCTTGTGATTCAGCGCTGGTCTGAGGGCCACACTCCCTCTCGGGACGTCCCACAACATACTCCAAATGCTCTTTCTAAATGCGTGTCCCCCACTCCCAGCACTGACCACTGCCAGCAGGACTGGCCTCCCCGGCATTTCCTGCACACACCCAGCATCCCTGCCTCCCATCTCTTCCTGGGATTTCCTTCCTGCTTTTCTCCACCACTTTCAGGGAACATGTCCAAGCCACTCCTGGAAAGTGTGGACACTTCCCAGACCCCAGCAATGCATAGCCCCCTGTAAATGCCCCTGTTCCTCATTGTTTGTGCTTCTCCCTTGGATGTTACATATGACTCTGTGGTGTGGACCATCTTTGCGTGCTCAATGCCACCTACTCCCTGCTGGGAAGAGCTTTGTGGGCAGCCTCGTTTGGGGCTTGATAGCTATTGACTTTCACCTTGTCTTGCTGGCAGCCTCCCTCCCGCCCTCCCAGGGCAGCCGCCTGCCCTGCCTCCCCGTCCTCTGCTGCAGGGGAGGTGGGTGGTGGTGGACGCCACTGCTCTCTGCTCCTCACACTGAACCCACAGCTCATTTTCTGATGCAAACCCAGCCAGCAACCCTCCTTCAGGAGGACAAATAGAAGCTCAACTCTAGTTAAAGACAAACTAGGGCTCTCTGTGATTCCAAGACAGCACAGCTCTCATAAGGTTTTCTAAGAGGAAACATTTAAGGTCAGCTTGCAATTAAAATAATTTCTCCAGCACACAGCCACGTGTTGACTCTTTTTTAATTTTTATTTATTTTTTTGAGGAAGATTAGCCCTGAGCTAACATCTGCCACCAATCCTCCTCTTTTTGCTGAGGAAGACTGGCCCTGAGCTAACATCTGTGGCCATCTTCCTCTGTTTTATGTGGGACGCCTACCACAGCATGGCTTGTCAAGCAGTTCATAGATCCACACCCGGGATCCGAACCAGCGAACCCCGAGCCACAGAAATGGAATGTGAGCACTTAACCACTGCGCCACCTGGCCAGCCCCTGTGTTGACTCTTTTTGAGGGAGCAGGAGCAAAGAACTAAATGTTCCTTTAACTAGTGCTTTTCAATTGCACAAGGCATTTTCCAAATTCCTCTTATTATAATTAGAGTAATATTGCAGCCTCTCTCACAATGCTTTGCAAGATTTCATTTGTTTTTATTCACATAAAAGTTGCATACAAATTTTAATTATGTAAGAAACTATAGTAGTAAGAAAAGATAAGTCAGGCGAGCATATTTATTTCGGTATATCAAAAACGTGCTAATTTTTTCAAAGCAGTGAATTGGTGGGTCAGCCTAGGAGTAGAACCCCAGAGTGGTCTGCAAGCCAGTTACACATTTTCTTCCCCAGGGTTCCTGGCTGCTCAGTGACCTTGCTGAGTCCCTTAATTATTCCAGGACCTCAGTCCCTCATCAGTAAATGAGGTTGATGACACCTGCCCTCCTGATTTCCCAAAGCAACTATAAAGAGAAAACTGGAACAGGCTGCAAAGCGTAAAGCCTGAGACAGAGCATAAATCACGACTGCGATTTTAAATTATGTCTACAATTTCAAGGCTTCATCTCGCAGGACCACTCTGCGGGGGAAATTGGAGACACTCGTTCTGTACCCTGTTTCTCTTCAGCCCTTGAGCCTGCCCTCCTGCCTTGCTTCCTTCTTTGCTCTCTGCCTTTGCTGACACCTGTTCACGACCTGCCCCGCTGGGTGACATTATTTATTTCTCCCCACGTTCTTGATCACATGTTGCAAGCATTTTCATTGTTTCGGGGGCTCTGAGCCTCACCGCTTTGCCTTCTCCTTCCTGCCCTCCCCCACCTTTCCGAAAGGCTGTGGCTGTGAACGTCGACTCGGCTGCCCTCCCTAACGTTTTCATTGATGGGCCGGCTGGGCCCATTTCCTCTGACGTGCCTCTTCTCCTCAATAGGTCCTTGTTATCTCAGCTGCCTGGGATATTTGTGTGACTTCCCTGTCCCAGGATGAGCTCCACCTGCCTCCTTTCCTCTCCCACGCTGACGAGAGCCCCATTTTATCCTGCTGGTGACAAGACCCAGCCAGAGCTCAGCAGGCTGAGGCCGCAGGTCCTTCTTTGAGGCAGGGTCCTGCCTCTCCCCACTGGGCCTTGAACCTGGGGAAGCCACGGGGAAGGGAGGGACCCACCTAGGTTTTTCCCTCCATCTTCTTTCTAGTTTAACTGGTTATTGTGCTGGGAGAGAAACAGGCCTTTGGCAGCAGAAGAAATGAAACCAACCCCCAAGCTGCCCCTCTCCCCATGGAGGACCGAGGGAGATGGCGCCAGAAGGGACTTTGGGGAGGAGCTTGTTCAGCCCCTCGTTCCACAGTTGAGGAAGCAGAGATAAGAGGCCGCATGGCCTGCCCGAGGTCCCCGTGCCCAGCCGGCACTAGGCCCTGGGTATCAAAGTCGACAAGGTATGTGTCCTGGCCTGAGCCGTCCACAGTTAGGGGATAAGGAAACATGTATTGAATGACTGGGCAGGCCCTGCTACCTGCTCAGTCATCAGGCCTCTCCCACGGTTCCTTTTATTAAATTCTCTTCCCCTCCAAGAGTAGCCCGCCGTGCCCCTGAGGCCTAGCTCCCAGCCACCCATGGGAGGATCTGAAAGCACTATCCAAGGGACCTCCAACCACGTCCTCCTCATGCCCAGGCTGCTCCTTGCCCTCTTCCAGCCTCTCTGAAGTTTGTGAGGACCGCCGGTGGGGACAGTGTAGCTGGAGAAGACCCCTCTTCCCTGCTCTTCGCAGGAACTGAAGGCTGCTTCCCCCGCAGGGCAGACACAGGCAGTCCCCAGCCTTTGCGGCCAGGTCAGGGCCTCTGGAGGTGAAAAGGCACCTCTTCTCCCAAAAATGATTCGGCCTCTTTGGTTTATTGGGGGTATGCTGTTATTAGGAGTTGCTTGGAGCAGCCAGGGATACATGAATTACAGAGGAAGTCCCCCTTTATTCTGCTTCTCATTTCCTGAACCCCTGTTTCTTCCCCAGGAGAGAGTGCCACACTAGGGATGAGGAGAAGCTGGTCAGAGGGGTCCTTGGAGAGGTTTGGAAGTGGATAGGGAAGTAATCATTCAGCACACATCTTTTGAGGATCATGCATCAGTTATCTATTACTGCAAAATAAACCACTGCAAACTTAGTGACCTAAAAACAGCTGCTTTATTGCATGTTGTTCTGAGGGTCAGGAAACTGGGCCCGGCTCAGGAGGATGGCTTATCTCCACACCACGAGGTGTCCCCTGGGACAGCACACCTGGGGCTGGAGGGTCCGAAAGGCTCCACTTCCGTGTCTGGGGCCTTGGTGCTGGCTCTTGGCTGGGGTGCTCAGTTTTCCACGTGGCCTCTTTCTCCAGTAGGATAGCCTGGACTTCTCTACCTGTTGGCTGAGTTTAAAAGGGAAAGAACTATATACCAGACCTAAGATACACAAATGCTTACCAAATAGTTCCTTGAGGCCGAGACGGTAGGTGTTTAGATCACATATTCCCCCCTCCCCTGGAATCTCATCGCATCCACCAACACAGCCCTTTGGCCCTACCAGCTCACATTTCAGACGACTTATCTGTACCCTGGACTAGAGCTGGTTACTTAGTTCCTAATACATGTTAGCAAGGACGAGTAAGGAGGAGTGCAGGCCCTTTAGTGTGGATTTAATAAATACTCTCCTTCTCAAAAGAAAACAATTTCTAGATTTTCCATTAGTGGGTACGGTTTACTCAGAAGCTCACGGTGAGGCACCTGGCTGGGCCCTGGCTTCAAGGGGCAAGGATGTCAGGGAAATAATGTTGAAGTCGTCTAGTCAAATGGAGTGGGTAATGTGCCTGGGTTGCCAAAGCAGAGCGGTTCGGAATGTGGTCCTAGAGTCAGTCCTCCTGGGACGTGTGATTCAACTGCATTCTCTAACTTTGGGGAAATCGCCTACCCTCTCTAAGCTGCAGTTTCCGCCAGTGGAAAATAGGAAAAACATATATCAATCAATCGATCAAGATTGTTTTGGGGATGAAAAGGTAATGCATGTCAGGTGCTTATCACTGTGCCTAGCACGTAGTGAAGGCTCACAAGTTTACCTATTTTTACTGGCGCCAATACACATTTACCCCATATCTCCACCATTCTCCTTAAAAAATGAAATTCATCAATATATATATCATAGTGCAGAAGAACAGAAAAAGGGGAAGAAAAGAGTGAGAAAGGAATATGAGAAGAGATATAAGAGAGACTGAAATAAAGAGAGAGAAGTTAAGAAAGGAGACAAAAAGGAGAAGGAGGGATGGGGAGAGAGACAGACAAGAAATAGATGACGAGGCTGACAGCACACATGCTTCGGGACCAGAGATCATTTTCCGAGAAGGAGTCACATCTCTGGGGTTACCCGAAGCTCACTTGGCTCCTGGCAAACCTCAAGTATTCGCCAGGGGGAGAGGTGGAGGGGTGTGTGTCAGACGGCAAATGGATTTTGCCACCCAAGGTGTCTGTACCAACTTGGACGGGACCACATGGAAAAGAGGAAAGAGAGTGGGGGCGGGGAAGGGAAATAGTCCTCAGAGCGAAGCTGAGTGTTGGCTGGGCCTTCAACCACGAGATCCGGCCTATTAGCAAGTCTGCAAATAATACCTACAGCTCCCCCTACATTTCCAGCTCGTGAAGGAAAAACAGAGCAGCTGAGCCGTCCGCACACTTTTCCAGACTAAGTGCCTTCCAGGTCAACACTCCTTTGCACCTCTTGGCCCCTTTTTTTCCACCTAGGGCCTCAGGGCTGGGTGTTGGTACTGAGGGAAAGTGTACTTTTTGCCACGGGTGAGAAGCAAAGCCACCTGAGGGTCCCATCCTTGGTCCAAGCCCCATTCTCTGCCATAAGGTGGCTCCAGGGCTTGGATGCCAGCCTTCCTTCTAGACGGAAGAGTTAGGTAATGGCATGACTCAAAACCCGGGTATGGATGGTCTGAAAAGCCCCTTCTCCAATTTACAGAGCCCAAGACTTGGGATGACAAACAGGGCTCCCTTTGGCAGAAGAGGTCATGAGAAATCTCTCTGGGCATCGACCTCTCCAGACCTCCCGTTCTGGCCAGTGTCTCTGGCCACAGTCAAGCTCAACCATCTAAGAAAGACCCACTCCAAAAGTGCCATGGCTTCTTTCTTTCTTTCAGGTAGAAGCACCTTTTAACTGAAAAAGCGTTAGAACTAAGAGTAGAAAATTTAGATAATAGATTCATATTATTGATATTTTTGTATTTAGAAATCTGTGCATTTTTGGTATTCTATGTTCTTATCATGTTTAAGAGATTTTGGCCTATTAAAATTACAGATCAGCCTTGTAACTCCAATTTACAATAAGTAGTTGAATGATTAATTTGGACACGAGTTTAGGTTGAAATCTTAGTTTAATTGTATTCAAATAATTAGGAAAACAAAAATAACTATTTTAAAATGGTTTACTTTTTAGATTTATAAGAATCATTTAAATAAGTGAGAAAACTTATTGGACAGAGTCCTTTTAAGTGAAATCAAATATATTAAATTGATCAGTGCAGTGGAGAATGTCTTTAATAAGTTTGTAACTGCGCCCAAACGTTAATCAAAGCTCCTTAAAAAGTGATAGTGAAATTCACTAGCTCCATAATCTGAAATACAAGATTTATAAATTGAAAGTAGTAGATTAAAGGAGAGCTAGATTTTTGAATGTGGAACCTTAATTAATAAAATATTTACCTAAAATTAATTTTAAAGTGACCCCTGGCTGTTGTTTTCTGCTCATAAAAGCTACCTGGAAAACATGAAAGATTGTTTTAGTCCTGGTGATTACTAGCGTGCTGGCTTTCTATTGCTGTAAAAAGATACCTCAAATTGAGCTGCCTAAATGAATACCCGTTATTTATCAGCCTACAGTTTTCATGGGTCAGTTGTCCAGGCACAGCTTAACCGGGTCCTCTTCTCAAGGTTTCGCAAGGCTGCAATCAAGCCTTCAGGAAGGGCTGGGATCTCATCAGGGTCCCTCTTCAGAGGGTCCTCTTCCGGGTTGATACGGGTGTTGGCAGAATTCATTTCCCTGCGGCTGTAGAGTTCATAGCGCCTTGCTTCTTCAAGACTGGCAAGAGAAAATGTCTCTAACTTCTAGATTTATTTTCAAAGAGTTCATCTGATTAGGGCAGGCCCACCCAGAGTATCTCCCTCTTAATTAACTCAAAGCCAACTGATTAAGGGCCTTAATTACATTTGTGAAAATCCATTCACCTTTGCCATATAACGTAACCTAATCACAGGCATGACACCCCATCATGCTCACAGGTCCCAGACACACTACAGTGGAAGGAATTATACTAGGTGTGTATGCCTAGTATAATCCTAGGGGTACACCTGGGGGTGAGAATGTTGGGGGCCATCTTAGGACCCTGCCTGCCATGGTCAATAGCAGTATCTTTTTTATTTCTTTAATGTAGATACTAAAACAGTATCTTCTTTCTTTCTGTGAAGGGCATCCCTACTACTGCTCTCATTTCTTTCTCCTCATATCCCGTCACTCAGAGTCTGATCAATACTGTGTCTCCACCATTGCTTGACCACCTGCCTTCTTCTCTAGAAACACTGCTTCCACCTTGGTTCATTTAGGGCCTTATCTCTGGCTGGCCTGTCATAGCTGCCACCAACCTGGTTTCCTCATCTGCAGTCTTGTCCCTCAATCCTTTCTCCATCCTGCAGCCAGAGGAATCTCCCTTAAGTACAAGCCTGATCATCTCACTTCTTGATTTCAATCCACAGCAAAATGGATACACTGCAGCCCAGCCTTCTTGCTTCCGTGTTCTCCCCACTCCAGCCCCTGCCTTGTCTCTAACTTCACCCTTCTTCGATCTCTCCTATCAGGACTTTTCTCTGGTATTCCCCACTGGTTAAGTCCAACCAGAAGCCAGCAAGCACGAGCTAATGATGCAGTCCATACGTTTGAGGATGTATAAAGGAGAGTAGCAAAGAGTGGGTACTGTGCACGGAGGGTAAATGGCAGTTATAGCTCATACACCCCCCCAAAAAAGGTGTAAAATTGCAGAAGTCATGCCCAGAAGGGACAAAGAGGAGCCAAGAACAGGAGTTTGTCCTAGGTTGCTGCTGTCTCCACGTTATTTTTTCAAATGTTTAACCACCATTGTTTGGTAGCATCTTTCCAAAGATTTTAACATGAAACTTTTGCAGTGAAGTGAAAATGTGTGGATTTAGCTCTACTCTCTCAGTTGCTCCCCACGCCCTGCATTGAACCCCAGCCTCTGAGAAGTAACAGCTGGCTGGTGCCACACTCCCTTCCAGTTCCAGAGCAGAGCTGGTGGTTCTGGCTATTGGTGGCAGAGAAAGGGCACAGCTCGGTGTGTGTGGAGAGAGAGCCTGATGAGCAGCTCTCCCTAGGGCATTTCTGACACCAGTCATCCGGCTTCTCCAGGACGGCTCAACGGTTCACTAAAGACAGTGTGGGAGGAAAACGCGGCCCAGCCTGATAGATATCTCAGTCTTTTCACCCAGACCGAAGCCAGCAAAGCTAAAAATAAATCAGCTTTCAGGTGAGCTGAGAGGACACAACCTGCGGAGACCTGAGCCCACATCAGGGTGGTAATTGCAGCCTTCACACGTCAGCGGAACCTTCCGCTCCTCTCAGGTCTGGGCACAGAGGCCTGGAAGGCGCAAGCGTTCACGAGCCAGCAGTAATGATGGAACCAGCCCTCTCGTGTGGAAGTCTCTCTGAGCGAACCAGATGTCGTTGGCCCTAGGAGGTGAGGAAAATAGTCACTATCTGCTGGGGGAGTCGAAGGTTTGTTTTGCTGCATAGATTGTCTCCTCAGGCCAGTCCCTCGGAACTCGATGTGGCCAACTTCTCTCTTTGATAAAGGTCATGTCATTGCCCCTCTGTGCCTACCCTTCCCTTAGGGTTATGTTCGCAAACTCTGCAGCATGTTAGAATCACCAGGGAGCTATTAAAAATCCCAGTGACTAGGTTGCACTCCAGGATAATTAAATCGGGATCTCTGGAGTAGGACCCAGGCTCCCTTCGCTGTTTTATAAAGTGCCCAGATGATTTCAATGTGTCACTGAGGTACTGAGGCAGGACCGCCAACTTTGACGTTTCCCAAGGTCTTCCCTTCTTGACCCAGTTTCTTCACAGCTAATTCCTCACTCTCTGAGACTCCCTCTAAGTCATTTACCCTCTCATCCATGTTCCCATCCACTTAGAGTCCTGGTCTAGGTTTACGCTCCTTTCACGCCTTCAGAAGGGACCCCAGAGTCCGGCTGTCCCCCACTCTTCAGTGAATGACTGGAAAACTCGAGATGCAGGAGGCGAAGGCCAGGGAGTTAGGTAAAGTGAAGCAGGGGCCTGGACTCCTTCTCCCTCTAACTGATTTGTAGAGCCTGGAAGTTCCCTGAATGGCCACTGTCCCCCTCTGGGGAAAGCAACAATCAGTTTGATTCACTTTTTGCAAAGACAAGCTGTGGTCAGATTATGGAAGGTCTTATGGAGGGAAAACCATATTAAGGATTTTATTAAGAGTTGAGATGGTGGGCAATGGGGAACCACTGAAGACTTCAGAGCAGCAGAGTGCCATGCCTGGAGCTGGACTTGAGGATGATCACTCTGATTGTGGTGGTGGATGGAGGAAAGAGAGCATGCTGGCAGTAGAACAAGACAAGACAGGAAGCCAAGGCAAAGTTGAGGCCAGCAATTCTGAAGGAGGGAAGAAGTGGAGGGAAGGCTCAGTGTGGGGAGTACTGGGGACATGACCCATAGCTGCTCCTTTGACCTCTTCTTCTCCATCTTGCAAACAGATCCATGACCAAGAGTTGAGTTTTCACAGCGTTGAAAGGCCAGCATTGGCCCTAACGCTACTGGCCTCAGCAGAAGTCTGGAGCAAGGGTGAAGACCTAATGAAGAGAGAGAGAGGCTGGAGAATCTGGACAGAAACCTGCGAGCCTTAGATTCTCACGCTGTCTCATCAAGCGCAGGGCCCAGCTTTTCATCCAGTGAAGGTTGGTGTGTAGTGAAGCTGGTGGGTTTTGGCCCTCAGACTGAAAGATTGGATGGAACCCCTGGGCTGTGTGGTCTCTGGACTTTTCCAGAGACTCCCAGCTTAATCCTGAAACCCTGCCTGTGGGTCTGGATGACTCTAGAGGGCACTGGGAGGAGCAGACCGAATCATTCAGGCTGCTCCGTGAGTTCCTCCCTTGGTTGGCCTTGGCAGCCTGACTCCTTCCACTCTGATGGGCAGGGGAGGAAAGAAAGAGAGGAGAGGATAAAACGTTGTTTTAACCTTTCGAATTTGTGATTTTCAGCTGTAGATGCAACTGAGACCAAAGTGCCTTCTAAGCTGGCTCATTGGTAGTTTGATCAAGACAAAACATTTAGCAGGAGATAAAAAGAAGGGCACGTTGTTAGAAGTGATCTCATGGGTCAAAAATCTGACCTGAGCATGAGATTTTTAGGACTGTCCTTGAAGCCCAGGGCTGCTGGTCTCGGGGGCACCCACAGAGAGGCAGCACAGTGCAGTTGTTCAGACTTCCTGGGTTTGAAATCTGACTTGCTATCTTTCTAGCTATGTATCCTTGGACAAGTTACTTAACATCTCTGTACCTAAGCTTCCTCACCTGCAAAATGGAAATAAAAATGATATCCAAGTCACAGGGTTGTGGTGCAAGGTGAAATGCATTGAAACAGATAAAACACTCAGAGGCACTCATGGCATGTAATAATTGCTCAATAAATATTAGCTATTAGTATTATCTTACAGTTCCAGGATTCCTGAGGTGGTAGGGAGTCTGGACCCCTTGGTTAGTCTTTATTCCGCCAATGACTAGTTCTCTGAACTTGATCAGCCATGTTTAACTTCTGTGAGCCTCAGTTTCTCATTATCTAAAGATGCCAATTATCCTCTAAATGAGGATAATTGTAGTCTACATTGCCATGTGATTGTGAAGATCAAATGTGAAAATGGACGAGGAAGCATCTTGCTAACTAGAGAACCCTACACAGATCGAGGGGTACTGTTCCTATTGATTTGCCATCTGGGCTTTGGCTGGCCTCTCTTGTCCCCCACCCCACCGCCCTACTGCCAGCTGTGTCCAGAACTGGCAGACCAGAAGACGACCACCCAGGGTGCTATTCTCCCTCAATGAGACCCTGGACAGGAGCACATTGAGGTTTGTCCTTAAAATCTTCTGTCTCTTCTTTATTCATTCCATCTCTCGGTGTCCCTCTTGGGTCTTTTATTGAGGCATTTTGCTCTGTTTGGAAAATATCTGACATTTAGCCAGAATAATAGTTAGGAATCAGTTTGAAGCCATGTACTCCACACATCAAAACTTTAAGTCACAAAGGGTTACAACTTTTATGGTGGAATTTGGTCCCGAGAGAAAGAGGGGCGGCGGGTATGTGACCTGCTCTCCTGTCTTGTCCGTATCACTGACTCTCCCTGTGATGTCTCAGGAGCTCACTGCATTGAAAGGGCTCCCTGAAAGTGAAGGGACTGAATTAGATTTCCTCTATGCTCCATTATAGATCTTCTACTTATCTGTGATTCTAAAACTCCAGGAAAACCAATTATTACAAACTATAGGTATTTTGTCTGAATTAAAAAGAAGAGTATTCTAACAGAGCTGACCAAAGATGGAAAAGGAAACTGTGAGTTCTCCGTATGTAGTTTTTAAGAAGAGGCTGAATGACTTTCTGCAGGTGGAATCCTGCAGAAAGGACGAGTGGCTGGATTTTAAGGTCCCTGTCAACTTTTTTTTTTTTTAAGATTTTATTTTTCCTTTTTCTCCCTAAATCCCCCTGGTACATAGTTGTGTATTCTCAGTTGTGAGTCCTTCTAGTTGTGGCATGTGGGACGCTGCCTCAGCATGGCCTGATGAGTAGTGCCATGTCTGAGCCCAGGATCCAAACCGGCGAAAACCTGGGCCACCAAGCGGAGCGTGAGCTTAACCACTCAGCCGTGGGGCCGGCCTGACTTTTGATCAATGGATTCTGTGAATTTTAGGAAAGAGAAAGGACCACTAAAAAAATGTAATGAGAAATCTTGAGGAACAGAGTATCCTGGCCCTCCTTAGGTCTTGCCCTGCTGGGGACCATACACTGAGTCTTTTGAAAGGCCGGCCTCGATGAGGAGACCCCCAGCAAGGGGAGACTTTGGTGCTCAATAGTCCTCCTAAAGGGAGAGGGGTGGAGCCGGGCTGCAGGGCCTGTGCAGAGCAGGGCCCGAGTGCCAAGACGAGGCGTTCCTCCCCACTTACCCTGGGACAGGGATCTCAGGAAGGCGGCATGGACTGACCAGGGGGAAAAAGAGGATCAGTCTTTGAAGTTATTTTCCTGGTTCAAGGACCTCCAAGAGGAACACTTTTTACTCATTAGCCTGTCTAGACATAGGGACCCACCAACTGGGCTGGCCTCTTCCGCTTCTAATTTTCCTTGCTCTGTCACTCTTGCTGAGGATGGGGAACAAGGTTGAAAGCTGATACCAGCAATTATGTGAGGACAGCATCGAGGCTGTTCCACAGATCCCTGATTTGAGACGGACATGGATCCAACACCGTGTTTTTGAAGAGTTCTGACTCTCGGCGGAGGGAGCAGTCAAGCCGAAGGAAAGTGGGGAATTTAGGATGACGTGTGGTTCTTCTTGGAGGACTCGCTGACACGTGCTGCATTTCGCCACTGTCATGAGTTGTCTGCACGTGCCGTACAGAGGGCCGTTTGAATGTGCTGTGATGCAGAGAGAGGGCAGCCCAGGGTGGGTATCACCTGTGAAGGGAACCGGCTGGTAGGGGATCTGTCTGAGTCACCTTGGGCTGCTACGACAAAATACCACAGGCTGGGTGGCTTAAACTCAGACATTTATTTCTCACAATTCTGGAGGCTGGGAAATCTGAGATCAGCGCACTTCCAGACTTGGTGCCTGGTGAGAGCCTGCTTTCTGGCTTGTAGGTGGCCACCTTCTTGCTGTGTCCTCACATGGCCTTTGCTTGGCGCATGGGCCTGGAAAGAGCAAGGTTTCTCTCTCTTCCTCTGCTTATAGGGGCGCTATCCCATCATGAGGGTTCTACCTCCACAACCTCATCTAAACCTAAGCATCTCCCAAAAGGCCCCACCTCCACATACCATCTCATTGGGAGTTAGAGCTTCAACATTTGAATTTCTGGGGTGGGGGGGGGACACAAACATTCAGGCCTTAACAGGTGCCTTGGCCTTCAGATTCCCAGAGTCCTTCTGGCCGGTGGATCCCCCACAACATGAACTCCTGCAGTGCTGGTACTGTGACTAAGCCCCTCCTTACCCATCTGTCCACAGGGTTCCATGCAGCCCAGAACCACCATGGCCTTGGAGAAGAGGCTCAGAAGCAGGAGTCAGGAAGCAGAAGCCCTGGCCACTTTGTGGTGGTAGAGTCATCATCTAGAAGAGAGAACCATGAAATGCATGTGTAGAAAGACAGCTGGCCTCTCTTCCCACAGGAGTTAACGATCCAGAGGGGAAGACGATTTGAGCTCTTTACAGACCCACGTTATACATGACTGGCTGCTGATCCATCTCCTTCTCGCTGACTAGGACGAGGAAACTGACTGACATCGTCAAGCAGCAGCGGTGAAGATGCAGCGTAGACTTTCTGGACAGACCGGTTGCCAAGAACCAAACTGTGGAAGGAGTAATAAGTATTCATTTAACACCCAGTTATACAACACATATATATCATATAACAGAGTTATATGATAGGCACTCTGGGGTAAAAAAATAAAAATCACCAAACCGACTCTTAACCTCAATTTGGGTATTGAGAAAGGATTGTCTTGCCTTACACATAGTAGGCATTTAGTAAATGTTGAATTGAAGAATATAATCGAACGGTGATTCAGCTGAGGGAAGGCCTACACAGAGGAAGGGGGATCTCAAATCTCTTCCAAAACTGGAAGAATGACAAGGCAGGATGTTCTGTGCAAGGCTGGAGTCACAGCTTTCAAAGACAATTCAAATGCTACGTGGTCAAGGCACAAGGGGGAAAACAGCCTCTTGAATCCCTAATTGTTTACTTCCTTAAGAGAGTAAGTTTAGCTGGTGGCATGGAGCTTATTCATTCATTCATTCATTCACTTACTCATCCTGTAATTATGAAGCAGTTCTATATACTAGGTGCTGGGCTCAGCGCTAAGGGTAGGCAGTTGAAATAAGATGAACAGTTTCTTGTCCTCAGGAAGCCTCTAGTCCAGGGAGGAAGTCAGACATTGAAAATAGATGTTCCAGCTGTGATGAATGGATCGATAGGGGCAATCAAAGTGCTATGGATATCATTTGTCATGTAATGCAAGTTTATTAATCTAGGAATAGATTCAAACATTGTCATGTACATATTGTGACCATGACTTTGCAAATGAATTTTTAACAAACATATTGAGACTTATGCATATAAATGAGTGTTTTTTCCAACAAAGACTCACTTTGGAAGCCCGTGTTCATATTTCAATGATACTTTTCTGGTTACTGGTATGTATTTCTTATTTTTCATTTGCACTAGAGACTGAATATGTTCTCCTGAATATTCTTTTACTAGTTATTCTTTGATGATAAGTCCAGCCTTTGGAGTTGCTATGAATTGACTATGACTTGGTCTCTACCTAGCTGTGTGAGTTTGGCAAGTTATGTGACTTTAATATTCTGAAGAGCAGAATGCTCTCTGTGATTTTGTCCTGCTCAGACTGTTACCAACCTGGTACGTTATTCTGGGACTCCCAGCGTCTGAACCTGTAGGCTGTGGTCTGGGAGCCAACGTCTCGGTGGACAGTACGTGTCATCAACCTCTTCTAGGCTGACTGATCATGCCTGGCTGCTGGCCACCTGCACTGTGTTAGCTAATAGATGGAGTGGCTCTTTTCCACCATTACTTTGCTGATAATTACAGGTGCAGGCTTTATCATGTTTGGGGTTTGGCCAGTATTCTGTGAGACATGATCAGAGCGATTGATACTTATCAGTGCTGGGATCCTTCCCAGACACACAAAACAGGTGAGGCAACTGCCATTTGTGATGATCCTGGCCCCAAAGTCATTTCATTCTTCCCCAGGATGCTGAGAAAATACAGACTGACATCCACTTAACTGAGGTACAGGGGGACGCTGGACCACAATGGGGAGGAGGTGCTGAAAGCCTCAGAGACCAGCTGGATGTGCTTTCTCAGATGTCAGGCTGCACCAGTGTACATCGCACCCATCAGGTCAGCCACAGGACCTCAGAATGTCCAAGCAGTATCAAGAGGAGCCTTGGAGGTCATCTGCTTCCGTCTCCTTATATGTAGATGAGGAAATAGGTTAAGGACGTTTTTGAGGTCACACAGCACATCGGCAGCCGGCTGTCTTAGACCCAAATTCTCCTGAATTGGTTTCCTCTCCATCCCTGCTTCTTAGGCACCTCAGACACCTGAAATTGTTACCAACCGTTGCACACATTCGATGCAGAAGTTTCGAAATGGAAGCCTATGGGCTGTATCCGGCATGCATAGCTGATCTTAGTTGCCTGCAGAGTATAAACATTGAGATGATATTTCAAAAATCAGGAGATATTTACATAAACATTCAGAATCTTAGCTTCTCTTGAAAATATAGAAAACACTGGAACACCAAGACAAAAATCATCAGAAGCCAGGTTTTTCTCCATATTAACCACAATCGTGCATATTCACTTGTAAGAGTTACACTAACAAGAGTTAGCTGATGGCTCTGTGAGACTTGCTTGCTACCTCTGGTAAGTGTGTGCTTCAGGGTCCCCACCAAACTTCTATCACATCCCCAGTCCACTTGTCCTCACTCTAAATGAGGCCAGTGCCCTACCCTCCGAATTTAGCCAAGCCCATTCACTACCGTCTCCAATGCCTCTCGTACTGGTCCTCTCCTCCTGCCCTCTGCAGGGACCCATCTTCCTATTTGTGGAAGATGTTCCTCCTTCTATTTAATATTTCTACCAAACTGCTTTTTTCTTCAGCATCCCCAGTAACACTTTGGCAGAGGACATTAAACCATAATTCATGGGTAGTCTTCAGGAAGACAGAAAATTCTCAAAATTTGTATGCAAAATTTTGAGTGCATGTATATTTTTAAAGGAAACTGTCCATGGCTTTTTTCATCTTTTTTTTTACCAGGGCCCTGCAAAATACTTGTTTTCTGCTCTCTGCCTGCCCTTTGTGAGCCTGTCTTCTCCTTGCAGGTTTCTTTCCCAGTACCCTACGCAGTCTCTGTGGTCCCAAGGGCAGTGTTGCCCATGGTCTGTGGCACAGGGAGGAATGTGGTTCTTGCTACATACTCAGAAGGTTGCCATATTTGCCACCCTCAGGAATGTGCTCCCCACCCCCACAATATTTTTTCCTTTAGTTGTATAAAAAACATCTTACTCCTTGACCTAAGGTAAATCATTTTAGTAGAATTATTAGCGCTTCATAGCCAACCTACATTCCATACCTGGGAAACTTTCTAAATTCTCTGTTGCAAATGCGAGGTGTGAGAGAGGAAGAAGAGGAGAGGGTTTCTGAGCAAAGCAGCCTACCCCGTCGCAAAGTCGCAGAAAGCACAACTCGAGGTAATAAAGATTTGTTTCCATAAACTGTGGGCTACTAACTAAGAAATAATAAAGTAAAAAAAAATCTATGTCTCCTAGTTCTGACAGGCTGCATCTCTTTATGAGAAATATTCAGCTGCAAGTAACAACAACAAGGAAAATACTAACAGTAACCTGCAGGATGGACATTGATGGTTTCCTTCTGAGACAGATGAGCTCCTGGATAATTTGATGGCTCAACTATGTCACCAAGGACCAGGGCTCTTCTGATTTAAGTTCTCCACCTTGCCATCTTATGGTTGCAAGATGCACGTTGCATAATTGTACATCATGTCCTCAAAGGTCAAAAATAAAAGAAAGGGGTACAGAGCATGGATTTTTCCTTTTTTTTCTTGTTGAACACTTAACATGAGATCTACCCTCTTAACAAAATTTTAAGTGTACAATAGAGTATTGTTAACTAAGAGCCTATGTTGTATAGCAGATCTCTAGAGCTTATTCATTAGCATAAGTGAAACCTTACACTCATTGGACAACATCTCCCCATTCCTCCTCCCTCAGTCCTTGGTCAGCACCATTCTACTCTCTTCTTCCATGAGTTGACTTTGTTAGATACGTCCTGTAAGTGGGATCACGCAGTATCTGTCCTTCTGTGACTGGCTTCTTTCACTTAGCAGAACGTCTTCCAAGTTTATGTAGGTTGTCACATAAGGCAGGATTTCTTATTTTTTTAAGATTGAATAATACTTTATCGTATGTATATACCACATTTCCTTTATCTTCTCATCGGTTGATAGGCATTTAGGTTGTTTCCGTATCTTGGCTGTTGTGAATAATGCTGCTGTGAACATAGCTGTGCAGACATCTCTGCCTTCAATTCTTTTGGATTTATACTTAGAAATGAGATTGCTGGGTCATATGGTACTTCCTTTTTCAAGGAATCTCCATACTGTTTTTCTTAGTGGCTGCACCATTACATTCCCACAGTGTATAAAGGTTCCAACTTCTCACATCTTCACCGACATGAGTTATCTTTTGTTTGTTTGATAGTAGTCATCCTAATAGATACGAGGTGATATCTCCTTGAGGTTCTGATTTGCATCTCCCTGATGATTAGTGATGTGGAGTACCTTTTCATATATTTGCTGATCATTTGTGTGTCTTCTTTTGAGAAATGTCTATTCAACTTATTTGCTCATTTTTAAAAATCATGGTATTTGTGCTTTTTTTTTTGCTATTGAGTTCTAAGTGTTCGTTATATATTTTGAATATTAACCCTTATCAGATGTAGGGTTTGCAGACATGTTCTCCTATTCCGTAGGTTGACCGTTCATTTTGTTCATTGTTTCCTTTGCTGTGCAGAAACTGTCTAGCTTTTTTCCGTCTTCTGCTTCTCTTTTCTATTATCAAGGAAGAAAAACTTTCCCAAAGCTCCTCAACCGACTTCCCCACTGCCTAGAACCAGATTCCATGAACGTCTCTAACTGCAGGGGAAGCTGGGAAAGTGTGGTCTGTCTTTTTCAGTCTTTTTTAGAGGATGTAGGCAAAGGAGGAAGGGATGTAAATAGCTGGAGCATGACCAAACGACACTGTACAGCACAGTTGCTGGGCACTCTCTGGCTTAGCCCACAGGAGGCCTAAGGTCTGGATTAGGCATTAGCAACGGCAGCTGTTTCATCCGTAGGCTGGGCTCTCAATCCCCATCCCTTTCCTTGGACTTTGCTCCATCAGGAATCAATGACTTCAAGTGTCTGCTTACGTTCTCACCTCACCCACTAGATTGTGAGCTGCTTGAGGGAAAGGGCTAGGATTTATTTACCACCCAGAACCAGACTCACAGAAGATGTTTAAAAATATACGTATATGGGAGGAAATGACTAATTCGTTGATAAATATTTACTTTGGATAAATTAGTTAATTAACTAATGGAGGACCCCATTTATAGAGACACAATATGACAAAAACAACAACAACAACAACAACTCTATCCTTAGGAGTGCTAAAACTGAAAAAGTAAGATGAAGACATGTTAGACAACACAGGAATATGCTTAACAATTTCAGACGTATAATCATTTACGTGGTTATTTCAAGGAGAAATTCTCCCTTTCTTCTTCCTATATTTTTGCCTTGCCATCCAGGAAAGAGAAATTATACCAATCCTTTTATCATAGATTCACCTAAGAATACTGTCTGTGATTATAGTGATTTATGGTTTCTAAAGGAGTATACATTATCTTACTCGATCTACACAACAAATTTGTGAGGTAAGCAAGGACAGATTAGAGATATCATATTTAGTGTTATTGGACCAAAAATTAACAATACTTGGACAAAAGTCACTTCTTTAAAATTGTTTAACGACCTTTCCCTTCCCCAACCTCATCAAAAGAATGTGTAAACGTGAGTCCAATTTCCACTTCCTGTACTCTTACAGGAGGAGAGAATTTTTTCCTGGAAGAAGAGCTAAGTTGATCTAGATATTACAGTACTTGGGGAGTGGGGAGAGAGGATGAAAATGACAGAAAACTGAATGAGTAGGGAGTGAAAGAGGAGGCTTTTTATTTCCCCCTGGAGACCAGAGCCGGAATAGCTCAGATAAGAGAGTAGGCTGGAGAGGAAAGAGAATTTGAATGAGTGTTTCTAAGAGCCATATAGCTTCATCCCCATTAATGTCTTTAGACAGACATGAATAATAAATGGAATTTCATCTTTATTACTTTTAATTTTTGGATGTTGCTTCTTAAATCTGATGCTTCTCTGAAACTAAATCACATGGGTCTCTGAGTTTATTCGGGTTACATATTGGTGATGAAACAAAGGTGCAGAGAGGTTAAGAGACTAGGTTCAAATCAATAATCTAGTTAGTAGAACCTAACTACACCTAAATCCCTGTTCCATGCTTTCTCCTTCCACTTCATCCTGCAGAAGAAAAGTACATTCATTTGGTTTTTTTGTTGTTGTTGCTGGGTTTATTTTCCCTTTTTTTTGAGGTGTGTACTTTTCTGCCCTGCCCAATTCACGGAGACTTGTCAAGTTTTCAGTTTGCTCCTGTTAAGCAAATGCTTTGCAGGGTAAGGAGTTTTCTGTTTTTGTAAGGAGGCTTTTTAAAATGTCTTTATTTCCTTTTTTTTTCCCCTTGTTGTTGGCACCTTACTCAAGACCTGTGTGAGTCCCTCTGAGCTGTGTGTCTCAGGGTGATAATTGAATTTCTCAGGGTGCAAGTTTCTGGGAAGCTGAATTCGTGCTACTTGGTGGCATGACCCTGGTGGCAGTCTTGCTTGGTATCTCTCTCTCTTTCTGGGCACCCCCACCCTCTCCCAGGCTGAGTCACAGCCAAAGGCTTCACATCAAAGTGCAAGAGAAAGACGATCCACAGGGCCATCCACTCATCAAAGGTTTAGGATTAAGACTCACACTGGTTATCTCCTGCTTGCTCTACCCTGAGGTTCTGGGTGAGGTTGGCCTGCTTGCTCACACTTTGTTGATTCAGATTGATCTAAGAGAGAGGTGGAGAAATGTCTTCAGGGTGTGTTTGCGTTTCAGGTAAGTCAAAGATGTTTATACCTGTCTGTTTAAGAGAATAAACAACTGAGTCTGGGTGTAGCCAGGCACAGACTATGGTAGAGAGATTTGGATGGTTGCGTTCCTATTTGAGGCAAGTCAAAGGCCTGGAACTAGGACCCAAAGAGACAATTCTTTTTGGGGGGAGAAGGGAAGGTCATTACAGTAGCTAGCTGAGATCTTGGGGGACTGACTATGGGTAAGGTATAGGGTAGGTGTATTGCCTACTTGCCTCTCTCTACACTGTTTTTGTTGTTTGTTTTTTAATTTGGGTGGTGGTGGGGTTGGTGGTAAAGTTGCAAAAGGAACAGGAATTTCCAAAGAACTTGAGAATTTAGAGTCACGAAGAATAAGAAAAAGAAGAAAAATACTGGCCTAGGAGGCGAGGTCATTTCAGAGCACTCCAGGAAGATCTGCAGGAGACTCCTGTAATGGTCCAGCTGTGATGTGGTGAGAGCCTGAAGTGAGGTGGTGGTGGGGAGAAAGAGGAGAATGACGTGGGGGGAAGAGAGAGAGGAAGAAAGCAAGGAAATGAGAGGGCTGGAGCCTCCTCCATAGGCATGGAAAATTCATATTGGGGCTGCTGATGTCACTTATCATGATTTATTGCAGTTGTGTGGGTGTTCACACAGGGGCGTGCTCTCTCTCCATTCTCCCATGTTCACGTAATCTGGACTGTAGTCTGATGAATGTCTGACAACAACAGCGCAGCAACAGCCACAGAAAGTACGGTCCCAGGGGCTCGCAGAGTCTAACATCTCCTTTATGTGGGGACAGAACATGGGGAACAGGATTGAAAATAACCAAAACTCAAAAATTAACCTTTAGATTCACAAACTCTCCAGGCTAAATGGGACCATGGTCCATTCCTGGTGGTAAAATACCAAGCATTATTATGTTGTGTTTGTTTTCTTTCTAACTGAAAGACAAGAATACAAAATGGAAAGGAGTGGCGAGAGAACTTGGTGTATCCAGAAAACTGCAAATGGATCTCCATGGATAAGCTGCAGGTCCACGGGGAGAGACGTGGCTCGGGGCAGAGAGAGGCCAGGCTATGGAAGGCCCACAAGTCATTACAGGAATTGTATATTTTACCTGGCAAGTCATAGGGATCCATTGATTGATCCATGTAACTTCTGAGGAGTTACATGACCAGATTTGCATTTTAGAAACATCACTCTAGTTGCAATGTGGCAAGCGCAATGGCAAGTGAAGGTGGACAAAGGAGATTTACCCCTGTTCCATGGCATTGAACTCTGAACTGCCCTAAAGTTCTAGGATTAGGGCTTGAGTCTTTCTTAGGGCTGAAATATAACCTCATTTTGACTTAGAGGGATCTCTCAGAGAGGGGACCAAAAGCTTTTTAAGTTCCACATTCATACATCTAAAGCATGAACAGGAATACTCTTGGAAATCCAGCCAGGGATAATGATTAAGGAAACAAGGGCTTTAGGAAAAGTATGTCTGGGATTTTGTGGAAGAGCTCTGGATTCTGGAGGAAACTAGGAAAGGGTCAAGTGATCTGTCATGGGAAAATCCCAACATTCCCAGCTCCGCTTTCTTGGATACAGGTCCTCCTCTCATCATAAAGACCAAAGCAACCTGGAGAATGAGGATCTCCCCTCATATTTAAATAGCTTCCAGGTTTTATGATTCATTTTCACAAGTGTATTTTCTTCCATTCTCACAACTTCCATGTGAGTTTGGTGAGCTAGATAGACTCTCAAAGCCTCAGTTCCCCTGTCTGTTCAAAAGTGGGCTTAATATGTGGCCTGCCCATGGTCATGTGGTTCACCAGCCCAGAGTCAGAAGCCGCTCTCAGACTCCCCGGTCAAGCCCATCCTCTCAGCGTCTTCTCTGCAGCAGGCCAGGCTTGGCCATGCATGCCTGCTTGCTTGCATGTGAGTCTGCACGTGACAAGAGGGAAACAGAGTGCCTGGTATGGGTTGAATTTTGTCCCCTCCAAAAAATAAAGTCAAGTCCTAAACCTTGGTATCTGTGAATGTGACATTATTTGGAAATACGGAATCTGCAGATAAACAAATTAGCATGAAGTCATTAGGGTGGACCTTAATCCGATATAACTTGTGTCATTTTAAGAAGACAGCACAGGGAGAATGCCATGTAGTGACAGAGGCTGAGATTGCAATGATGCAGTTGCAAGCCAAGGAAGGCTAAGGATCAACGGCCACCGCCAGAAGATAGGCAGAGGCAAGAAAGGATTCTACCCAGAGTCTTAGAGGGGGCATGACCCTGATGACACCTTGATTTCAGACTTCTGGCCTCCAGAACTGTGAGAGAATAAGTTTTTCTTGTTTTAAGCCACCCAGCCTGTGGTACTTTGTCATAGCAGCCCTAGAAAACCAATGTGGTGCCCCGGTCCCATGTACGTCACTTCTGTGCCCTTTAACAATCAGATTATTGTGCAGCCAGGACTTATGAAGAAACTCCTCTGCCCACCAAAGAATGTGGCTAGAGGGCCAGTGAATCTTGGGGAGAAGAGTTAGCCTTCCAAAACTTGCCTGCTCAGCTGGTGAAATGAGAAAAGATGACTTTATTTGGTGCATCGCCCTTCAGGCTGGGTGTCAAGTCTTTCAACACTGATATGCCAAGATGTCTCATGAGGGAGCCTGTTAAATGACTGTAAACCATTAGGAATGTGCCCACGCTGCTCTGGGTCCTGGGGATGGGGAGTGGAGAACATAACATACGAAGTCCTTGATCTTCTACAGATTTCGTTCTAGTCAGGGAGAATACTAACCTGTTGATGGATTGGTTTTTTGCCATATTCTAAAAAAGAATTTAAGTTAGGGTCAAAATGGCCAACATTAGATGTTGATGGTCTATTCATGTGCTGATAGAAAAGGGCTACTTTTTGTTTGAGAGGAAATAGATGCTATGGGCAAAGTGAAATTACGTGGTCAGGCAATTAGGAGGAAAGCTTGAAGCAAGGAGGAATCCTGCCCTCTGAAGTGGCTCTGGCTGCTCTGAAAATACTCAGCAGTCTAAATAGCTACAGGTTTGACTCATTCCTTCAAGACCTCTCAGTAGAAGAGAGATTTTGGCAGTTCCTACCTTGAAACCTGGAGACGGTAAGGGGAGTCTTACTGAGCACCTGTCGGGCTCAGTAAGGATGCCATAATCAAGGATGAGCATTTCTGGGATTTCATTCAATGAACCTCAGTGCAACACTTCAGACCATTAGAAAGGGTTTTGTGCCTCCCCCAGGTAGTTATTTAACTTGATTGTGGGGTCATTGACTTCAATTTGATGATTTAGTGGGAAAGAAGAAAATAGAAATATCTGCCTTCATTCCTCTCATGGAAGTCACGCAATCTAAGGTTCTCTAATTTGCTGGGGTGAAGAGAGAAAGGAGAAGAGGAAGGTCAAGAAAAGGACGAGAAGATGGTTGTTGAAGAGAAGTGTAGAAGAAAGAGAGAAGGGAGTCAAGACACGGAGCAGTCACATTTCAACTCTACACAGAGAAGGCATGCATGTGTGTGCCGCACAAGCTCATGTTCTAAGGCAAAGCTAACAGGGAGAAGGTTCTCAATGTTAGGACAGAACTTTCATCTGTGGTTAACCTCCTGGTGCCCTGAGTTATAAAAAACCTTAGGGACAAGGGGACTTTGCTCCCTCAAGAAAAAAGCCATTATCTCATCCTGTGTCGGGACCTTGGAGACTCTTTGATGGTGGAATCACTCACGCCTCCTCCCAGTGGCCTTTGGCAGATGTCTGCTCCCAGACCCTCTTGGAAGTCCCAGCCTTTCAGAGACGTTTTTACTGCTCTTGTCTTGCTACAGCACACCCTTCTCCTGGACCCGAGGGATCCGAGTACTGGGAGTGACACAGCGTCCTTGTAGAGAACTGCTGGAGCTTTGTCCCACCAGGTGCAGGAGCCTGGGGTGGCTGAGAGAGTGTGGGTGGAACAAAGAGGTAGGGAAAAGCGGGGCCTTCAGCCAGTCCTGTGGTCAACCAGAAGGTCACTGGCGACCCCGTGCCCACATAGGGAAGGACAAAGACCCTTGTCTTCAAACTCTCTTCACTGTCTGGTGTTGGTTTGGTGTTGCTGGACCCTCATTTTCTCCTCATTTTCAACCAATTCTGTTCCCCCAACTATAGAAATACTGGGGGGAAGAAGATCCTATTGAGAAAGTGTTCCGGGAACTTAGAAGTGTTTGAAAAATCGAGGAAAATGGGAAGTTCATATGGGGCAAAAATTTTCGTTTATTTCCCCCCTAATAAAACGTAGTCCCCTACAAATCTTCCCTTTTTCTATCGCTGACACCAATAGATATCCCCCCCGCCCCACCCCCGCCCCGCTGTTATCCAGGCTCTTAAAGCATTCTGTGTCCATCCTTAACACTGCCTGCTCACCAAAACTTCTAAAAGGCATCTCCCACTCATGCTTTTACTTGGCAGCTATGAGCCTCAGTCTGCACACTGGAAAATAAAAATAAAAACAATACCTACTTCATAGGCTTGTTGTAATGATGAAATCTGAGAACGTAAGTAAAACCCTTAGCACAATGGTTAGCACATGGAAGCACTCGGTAAATGTGAGCTATGCTATTACTTTTGCTATTATCCCATTGTCAGCCTCCTTCCCAGCCCCTCTCCATCGCAGGCCAGGACACTTGCAATATACTCCTACTGGAGTCTCTGCCTGCAAGCTGTCATCTCTCCTGTACACGAAGCCTGCACACTCCTGACACTTTAATATTCCTCAAATGCATTTTTTGCCATATTATTCCTTTGCTCCTGAGCTTCCAATGATTGTGTGTTACGTTGAGTTGAGATTCCTCAGACTAGTATCCCAGGCTCTTCTTTTCTGATACTATCATCCAACACAGAACTTTGACTCCAGCATGTTTAGCATGTCTCTGACCTCAACTTAGCCAACTCACATTGCCTCTTCTTCTCCATCCAAAATCCATTTTACTTGTCCCAGCTGCAGTCCCGGAGCTTCAACCCTCTTTGCCTACCAAGACCGATCAGCGGGGATATTACAGCACAGGTAGGACAGGATACTGCCCTGGTCAGAACAATGGGATTTTATAAATGTAGCCGGTGGGGTCCTGAGAGGGAGATTGTGTGCCCCCATACTTTATTCCGGGAGACTGATTCATCCATCCTGATTTCATTTCACCTTTGTCTCTCTCTCATATCTGCATTAGTGAAATTCCAGACCTTGAGTGTAAATCAGTTTAGTATGAGAAAAATCCACCAGATTTCCAATGGGGGATGTGAAACAGAAAAATTTTGTAATTTTTTTTCTACTTACAAAGATTTCCTGGTTTGATCAGGGGAGAAAATGGCCAAATATAGGAGAGGACCATAAATCTATGAGTAATTTCCCCAGCTCTTAGGGACAAAATATCTCAGTGGAGTCTACAATTGGGGGTCAGCTATAAGGAGGGGAATTATTGAAGCATAGGAAGAGTCATTCCAGTCTCCTTTTTTTCGATGTAGGGCTTTGGTCATACATTTGTAAAGAATCTAGGAATAAAGAAAGTTGGGTTCTGTTTTTTAACTCCATCAAGATATACTTATTGAAGGGCCACCACAATATAATTATGCCACTGATTATTTGAATTTCTTCCTTTTTCCCTTTTATCTCAGTTTCTTTACCTGAAAAAAATTAAATAAATAATCTTTAGAGTGGCACCTTAATAATATATACATAAAGTGAATAAATATTCACTGTGTGAGGGGAAGTGAGTGAGGATGAGCTTGTATATACACAGAATAGAATGATGGATCTCGAGCAATGCAATAGGCAAGTATCATAAACTATGACCCGGCGATACTTAGATTAAACACAAGAAATCATTGCCTGTTCCTGTCACTGTCTCTGTAGGGCTAGAAACACAGAATAGCTTTGCAACTACTTAAGGTGTTGGGGGCTCCAGCAATAGAGGCAGGAGAGTGGATGCAATCATCACTCTAGGTCCCTTTCAGTATCGGCATTCAATGACTTTATGATCCCAAAGAAATGATTTGTCTGCAGCCAAACATTTACTGCCTGGTTCCTCTCTCCTCCCCCTTTCTCCATCCCCACGCAATTTTTACTCCTAAGGGATAGAGGCTCTGATAGACGATAATAACCCAAGATGATGCAATGCATTTGTTTTGGCCTCCACTTGGGTCTCTGTCTGTTATTAGAGGGTGTGCTAAGTCTGACCTTCCCGCTGACTTAGCCTCAGCTTCAGGACGCACTCTACCAGGACCATGGCTCACTTTGAGTTAAGAGGTCTTCTTGAAATCATGGGCCGTGGTTGGGTACCTAGGCCCTTGGGTTCCTAGTGGCTCTCCAGGGCACCCACTCAAGAGTCTGAAGGGTTATGGGTTTTCTGCCTCCACTCTTCTTCATGTATGCATGTGACATGTCCAGAGCCCTTCATGTCTCTCTATCTTCCTACAGCTGTGCAAGTTTATGTACATTTCTGACCATGGGGAAAAACTCAATTACATGATACTGTGTCAATTAAATACAATAAATCTTACTTTCTGCAAACACTATGCTTAGAGATAGCAGTGGAGTTTGTGGCCAGATACAGAAACAATCACTTTAAGAATTTTACAGTAAATTGTCTATTTCAGAGAAAATATAAAATACAGAAAAGCAAAATCAACTATAATTACATTCCCAGAGATACATATTAGTAATATTTTGAATATATCTTTTCTATCCACAAACACATTTTAAAATAACGTAAAAAAGGAATCAAAAATGTTTTGATAACCTACTTTTTATTATTGTTTTCCTCCTTAACAATATGGAATAAGTAAATATTAAACTTCTATAGTCCTATGCTTAAATATACTGGTACCTTATTCTAACACTACATAACGCAACACAGTAGCCAATAGCCATATGTGGCCATCTAAATATAAATTAATTAAAATTAAGTAAGATTATGAAATTTAGCTCTTTGGTCACACTAGCCATATTTCAAGTGTTCAATAGGCATGTGTGGCCAGTGACTGTAGCACAGATATAGAATATTTCCATCATCACAGAAAATGCTATTGAACAGTGCTGTTCTGGAAAAATACGTTTTCACAAGAATATATTGAAAACAGAAGATTCTAAGCGCATCTGTGTGCAGTATTTCCACCTAATTTACAATCATTGACAGAGAAGAAACTACCGGATCTAATTTTTAAATCAACATTTTATTATCTCGTCTTCTTTTTCTTGATTCCTTCCATCCATTCATTGTCGGTGGTATATTGACCAATGTCTCCTGCATTTGAAATATGTGAAAAGGAGGTTGAAAAATCACAAGAGAGACCACTGAGCCTAAGTTTATAGAAAGCTGTTATGAGGTCTCTGTAATTAGAGAAAAAACACTCAAACCAGTTTTCTTTACTTTTTGAAAAGAGGAAGGAAATTCTTCATGATTGATTGGGGTGGGGCGAGGGAAAAAGAATGCGTAAGCTGCAGCTTTCCTACAGTGTCCTACTCCATCGGCTGCCATAATTTGGGAAGCAACTATGGTTTGTTGACCCCAGTCAAGATTAAATCTCTGCTGATATAGGTGGTACGTAAGGACAGACATATGGACTAGGAATTAGGAGGTCAGGACTTAACTCGCCTCTACCTTGACCCAATCTTCCCCATCTCATTGCCAAGTTTTCCCTCTGAAAAACACAAAAGCTGCATACTTATAAAATGCCCTCTTATGCTCTGTCTTTCATTTGACACTCACAACAGCCCTGAGAAAATGAGCAGCCCTCATTTTCTGCCTCACCAAAAGCAGCTCCAAGAGCTTTGGAAGTATGTCTTAAATTGCAGAGAGGCAACCATTCAGGTGGTCAATCTATTGTTTAGTCTACCCAAAGCCAAAATCCAAACAAAGGGTCAGAAAGGTTTCTCACCACCCTCTTTCATATTCCTCTGATGAATCCGCTAGCGGTTTAGTGGAACTGACTGAGCCAACTGTCCTGTCTTCAAGCACAGACACAACAAGCTCCTGAGGCCACCTGCACATACCAACATAGGACATGGTTGTGAAGTCGTTCCCAGGTGGTGAATACAGCAGCCATATACGCGGGATGAAAAACTTACTGGGAATCAGAACCAGGAAGCTCTCCCTGTGTAACCTTGGGTCACGCTGCACTCCTAGCCCTGGCCTCCTCATCTGGACACAGGAAGAGGGTACCTAGATCTGTTGCTTTCAAACTTTGCTTCTTGGACCTTTCCTTAGAGGCTACCAGAGGAGTGAAGCACCAAGACGACCCCTCCTGCTTTACCAGAACAGCTCCATTTTCATTTGCTTTCCCTTGGAGCTTCTGTAAGATTTTTGTCGAACAGGAGTTCCTCATCTTTAAAAAAAAAAAAAAGTTTGAAAACAACTAGTTTAGATCATCTTTGAAGGCTTTTTCAGCCCTAGTAATTTATGATGCAATATTTTTAAATGCTGTAATTGTTGTCATGGAGAATTTTTAAGGTAATATCTGTAGTTAGGTCTTTCCCAGTGAGCTTATCTGATGGAGTCATGTGTTACTGGGGTTAGGTCTTAAAGACAATTGTTAAGGCAAAAACTGAATTTAGCTAGAATTAGCCTTGAAATTTCTTTTAACCTCTTTTTTTAGTAACACTTTTATCGAGATATAATTCACATACCGTACAAGTCACCCATTAAAGTCACCCACTAAAAAATTCAATGGTTTTTAGTATATTCACAGGGTCATGGAATAATCATTGCAATCAATTTTAGAGTATTTCATCTCCCCAGAAGAAACCCTGTACCCACTAACAATCACCCCTCAATTTCCCCCAACCACACCCCAGCCCTAGACTACCACTAATACAATTTCTGTCACTATAGATTGACCTATTCTGGACATTTCATATAAGTAGAATCACACAATACGTGGTCTTTTGTGAGTGGCTTCTTTCACTTGTGCAATATCTTCAAGGTTCATCCATGTTGTGGTATTTATCAGAACTTGATTCCTTTTTATGGCTGAATAATACTCCATTGTATAGATATACCATTATTTATATATCCATTTATCTGTTGATGAACTCCTTAAATAATTCTTAAATCACCAAGACCTGGGCCTAGAGATGCTTAAAAGTAAAAAATTAAATTCGTTTGTTCTCCTTTGTATTTAGGGAGCCATTCGGCCTCCTCTTTCTTCAGGGAAATGGAGGGTAGAGTTTAATTTGAAGAGGAAAAAGTGGTAACATGATTTATTTAATTTTTTTTTGTCTAACACCTAGAGTTGAATTTATGTTTGTTAAATGTGTGTGTGTGTATATGTGTGTGTTTATGAGATTGGACTCCATTCGATCAAAGTGACTCAAACTTTGATGCGCATCAGAATCCCCTGGAAAGCTTATTAAAACACTCACTGGTAGGCCCTGTCCTCAGAGATTTTGATTCTGTAGGTCCAAGGTAGGGCCTGAGAATTGGCATTTCTGTCAAGTGATGCTGGTGCTGCCTGCGTGTGGACCACATTTTGTGTAGCACTGCACTATGTCACTTTCATAATCAGAAAAATAACATAGTTGAGTGTTGCCTGCACTATACCAGACAGATTCTTCTTGTACCCTAGTGATGAATACACAGAAGAAACTTCTACATTGTGTTACAACCACCAGAATTCCTGGGTATGGGCTGCTGCTAGATGCCAGGCAGTGTACTAAGGGCTACCCACCTTCTCTCACTGAGTCCTCACAGCACATCATCTGTAATGGAAGTATGACTAAGATTCCCATTGCAGGTGAAGAGACTGAAGAGCGAAGTGGTTAAGTCACAGACTTAAGGCAACTCAGAGTTGTCCCTGGCAGTGCTGGGGTTCTACACCACGCGGTTGGACTCCTGAGTTACAAGAGTAAGTTCAATTCCACAGAGTTAATGCTTTACTTAAAACTTCTGGTCTCTTTAGAGACTTCAACTGAGTACCTACTAGGTGCTAGGTGTTGAGATTTCTACCTAAGGGGATAATGTAGAAAATAATTTCAGTGAAATTGTCTGACTTGATCACTTATTTTTATATGCTATCTTCCTTTTGGGCATTTTATCTTATCTTGGCAATCACATTACAAATGCCTTGAGGGTAGGGACACGACCACTTGCCTTATACCCAGTTTTCTGCCCACCATTATAACTAACAGTTTTGGCCTCATTCATTCATCTTTTTAAATCCACTTTATTTTTCAGAGCAGTTTTAGGCTCACAGAAAAATTGAATGAAACGTACATAGAATTCCTACATATCCCCTACCCCACAGACACACAGCCTCCCCAACCATCAACACCCCTCACCAGAGTGGTACATTTGTTACAGTCAACAAACTTACATTGACACATCATTATCACCCCAAGTCCATAGGTTGCATTATGGTTCACTCTTGGTATTGCACATTCTATAGGTTTAGACAACTGTATAACGATACGTATGTGTCATTATAGTACTATACAGAGTAGTTTCATTGCCCTTAAAATCCTCTGTCTTCCCTCCGTTCATCCCTCTTTTCTCTCCCTCCCCCTGGCAACCGCTGATCTTTTAACTGTCTCCATAGTTTTGCCTTTTCCAGGATGTCAACTATGTTGGGATTATACAGTATGTATCCTTTCCAGATTGACTTCTTTCACTGAGTAATATGCATTTAAGTTTCCTACATGTATTTTCATGGCTTGATAGCTCATTTCTTTTTAGTGCTGAATAATTTTCCATTGTTTGGGTGGACCACAGTTTATTTATCCTTTGATTTACTGGAAGACGTCTTGGTTGCTTCCAAGTTTTGGGAATTACAAATAAAGCTGCTAGAAACATCTGTGTGCAAGGTTTCGTATGGACATAACTTTTCAACTTCCTTAGGTACATAACAAGGAGCATGATTGCTGGATCATACAGTAAGAGTGTGTTTAGTTTTGAAGGAAACTACAAACTGCCTTCCAAAGTGGCCATGTCGTATTGCATTCCCGTCCGAAATGAACGAGAGCTCCTGCGGCTCCACATCCTCACCAGCATTTGATGTTGTCAGTGTTCCAGATTTTGGCCACTCTAATAGGTATACAGTGGTATCTCATTGCTTTAATTTGCGATTCCCTAATGACATATGCTGCTAAGCACTTTTTATAAACTTATTTCCCACCTGTATATCTTCTTTGGTGAATTGTCTATTCAGGTTTCCCCCCATTTTTTGATCTGATTGTTCATTTTATTATTGTTGAGTTTTAAGAGTTCTTTGTATATTTTTGATAACAGTTTTTTATCAGATATGTCTTTTGCAAATATTTTCTTACAAGGTGTGAGCTGTCTTATCATTCTCTTGACAGTGTTTTGCACAGAGCAGAAGTTTTTAATTTTATTGAAGTCTAGCTTATCAATTATTTCTTTCATAGACCATGTCTTTGCTGTTGTGTCTAAAAAGTCACCACCATACTCAAGGTCATCTAAGTTTTGTCCTCTTTTATCTTCTAGGAGGTTTATAGTTTTGTATTTTAAATTTTTCTATGATCTATTTTGAGTTAGTTTTCATAAAGAGTGTAAAGTCTGTGTCCAGATTTATTTATTTTTTGAACCTGGGTGTCTAGTTGTTCCAGCATCATTTGTTGAAAAGACTGTCTTTGTCCCATCGTATTGCCTTTGCTCCTTTGTCAAAGATCAATTGACTATATTTACGTGGGTCTATTTCTGGGTTCTCTTATTCTGTTCCACTGATCCATTTGTCTATTTTTTCATTGATACCACACTGTTTTCATTACTGTAGCTTTATAGTTAGTCTTGAAGTCAGGAGGTACCAGTCTTCCAACTTTGTTCTTTTCCTTCAATATCGTATTGTCTCTTCTGGATCTTTTGCTCTCTACATAAACTTAGAATGAGTTTGTCAATATCCACAACATTCCTTCACCTTCTAATAAATATCTGTAAGCCCAATGAGTTACAAAGTGCCGGCACACAAAGGTGAGATTGGATGTTGGTTGTCCTCAAGGCCTCTGTGTTCAGGTGCTTTTGAAGAACTGTTGACTGACTCATTATTTGGAAGTTACCTTTCTTCACCATTTTTCAACAGATAACCCTCAATGTCTTGTCCCGTGCTCTCAGTGCCTTTTAACCGAAGGCTGCAAACTCCCGTGCCGACAGGGGACAGGTAGGCCATGGGAAGGAATGAAGCCAGCTATACACAATTCAGGAAGAAATGGAATGCAAGCCATGGCAAGCTGGCGAGCACATACTGAAAGGGAGGGACCAGAGTGACATTTGCTCTGGGGAGGACAGACCCTGCTCTGCCTCATCTTCTGATTTTTTCAAAAGAAGCCAGAAATGCAGAATTTTATGTAAATTCTTCCACTGGTTGATTCAACTCAGCCTACCAGTTTGCCACCTCCATTATAACTCCCCGAATCCCTCCAGCCATTTCTTAGCAAGCCCTAGACCGGTAGGTTTTTGCCTTTCCAGTGTCTCCCACTTAATCCTTCATACAAATATTTATGGCATCTAAAGCTTCAATTCCTTTCTCCTTTCTCATGTCTCCCTACCTCTGCCACCAGCCAGTCTTTAAGAACAATGATGATTTGTTGTTTTGTCTTAGATGAAGATTTCATGTTAAGTTTCCCTCTTCCACCTTTGCCTCTAGTTTTCTTTCTGGTTTTGTGTTCTTATATTGAAGAACCAAAATGATGTCCTAGAATGGGAAAAAACACCAAATGGATCAACTCACAAACTGACAACAAATCTCTGATGCCATCTAAGCTATCGGTATTTTAAGTCAATAAAATCAGTTTAATTTTTAAAGACTGATGATGACTGACTTTGTATGGACAATTTAGGCTCTTGATTTTTCTCAGTGCTTTTGGTGAAGGGTCAGGAAAATGGGATTGGCTATAGGAAAGGTTCTCAGGAACTCACTTTAAACACATTCTTGCCTCTTAACACCTGCTCTCATCTGCTCTGCTTGAAAAGATTCCCTGCACAAGGGGTGTAAAAATATAGCTTGATCATCACCATCATGATTATTAAAGACTGTTTTACTGATTGCATTTATGTGGCAGATAACTTACTAAGTATTTTACATACTTTATTTTTATTTATTTCTCACAATAAACAATGGAGTCTTTATTCTATTCTTAGTCCCATTTATAACAGCTATATCCCTGCTTTTAATTTCGATACTTACAGAAACACTGGAGAATCAAAATCAGGTTTAAGGAAACTTGAGAGTTGATGTCATACATCTCCCAACCTCCAGGCAGGATGGAATCTCTTACTCATTACAGAACAGTGAGGGGGAAAAAAACAAACCCTCTTTAAAAATTATTGCAAAGATTCTTGATGAAGAATCCTCTGCCTCTTTCAATGACTCATTTTGGTATATAATGATCCTTGCAGTTAGGAATTCTATTATTTGATGTACAGCTCACAAATCATGGGACTTCGTTTGGAATTTTATCTGGAATTTCATCGGAATTTTGTTTTTTTCCGATTGAGATTTTAAAATAGTTTATTTACTTATTCTAGGAACCTCCTTTTATAGCACACACACCTCTTTCTGAACTCCCCAGAGTATCATTGAAAATGGGAAAAAGTATGTGTGTGTATGTGTGTTGTGTGTAGCTCAGAGATAAATCAACACAAAAGCAACATAAAATATCTGCCTACTCTCTCTTTAAGCCTGTCTTGTTACTCAGGGCTGGGGCCAGAATCTTGCTGTTTATTTGCTGTTATCATTTATTGTTCATCAACCATGAGCTAAGCAGTTGGGGTAAAGAATTCCAGGGCTCTTTCTGTGGACTGGATAGAAAATTCGATATGTTAAGCCCTAAAACTTATAGCCCTTCCCTGAATCACCCATCTTACACCCTCCTCTTGGTGATGGGCTGCTGAATTTATTATTACTAGACATGAACAGCGTCATAAAAGATAATGTGCTAAGCAGGTATTGATTAGTAATTAATTTATCATTATATTCATTCAAAAACAACTGTGGCGTCTGGCCCAGTGCCTGAGTGGTTAAGTTCAGCATGTTCTGCTTCAGTGGCCTAGCTTGGGTTCCCAGGCATGGACATACACCACTCATCAGCAGCCATGCTGTGGTGGTGACCCACATACAAGCTAGAGGAAGATTGGCACAGATGTTAGCTCAGGGCAAATCTTCCTTGGGGGAAAAAAAAACTCAAAAAACTATGTTTAGTTTAGAAACTATTTTTTCTCCACTTTTCAGATAAGTATGCCAGAACTAATGCTAGTGTCATACACTTGTCTGAGGTTACACACCCAGAGAATGGGGGAAGAGTGTGTAGGTGCGTTTGTGTGTCTGTGTGTGTGTGATAGGAGCATCGGGTATGTATACGGAGCAGGGGGTTAGATTTACTGCCTCTAGTTTTTTTTTTCTCCTCCATCCTCTCCCTTGATGCCCAGTCATCTCTGTCAATCACACAAACGGCTTCTGGGTAATGATGTCAAGGGCCCCTGAAGCAGGCTATTCAATAACATAGACAATGTTATAAGGAGAACCGATGACTGCAAACTTGCAACTGTCTCTCTGGTTTCTCCAGAAAAGACCAAAGGACTGTGAGTCTCAAAGTGCAATGGTGCAAAGGGGGATCCAAGAATCCTGAAGCAAAGAGAAGATGCTCAGAGAAATAGAAAAGGGACACAGCCACGCAAGACAGACTATTCCAGTTGCCATCAAACCTGAATCAAGAATTGGGGTTTCCTGCTGGTCCAGGCATAGGACCAGGTCTCAGGGAACTCAGCCAGGGAATTCAGTCTTACGTAGGAAGAACAGAGTAGAACAAGAAGGATGGTGGACTTATCCTTCTCCCTGTAGCCAGCATGGAGGTCCCAAGCCAGAAAGATACTGGTTGGGTTGGGTCAAGCCTAGGAGAGAGCCTTATCTTCTGAAAGGTGGGTGCAGGGGCAGCCTCAGCCTCTGTCTGATCAAGTTATTTGCCTGAGTGGGGTTACATGGGGCACAGTTATTTTTATTCTACCTTTTCTTTTCCCAACTACCCAACCCTGGATCTCTTACACTTTTTTTAAGCTTACTTTTAAAAATTTCATTTCCTAGCTGCTAATCTAAACAGATGTCATTTAGGCCTGAAATCTGAGGATTTAGAAGAAAAGTTCTCTTCCTTCTTTCTTTGATCCTTTGTTCGGATCCTTTGCCATGAAGACATAACAGGAAGACATCACCAGACACCATCTACTGGATCACCACTAACATGTACCCTTGGGCACAAGTTGTTCTCCTCTATTTTCAGATCCCTAAAAGATGTCACTGAACCTGTCAGTCTCCATCCGGAAATCCCTACACAACTTCCTTGTTAAGGGAAAGGTGATTTACTTCATTTTTGTTTAATGGGCACTTTACAACACTCGTTATCTGCCAGGAGCTGTTCTGAAGTACTTTATAAGTATCAACTCATTTAATGCTCACAGCAACCCAACGAGGTTGGTGCTGTTATTATCTCACTTTACAGTCGAGGAAACTGAGTTGTGGACAGGTGACATGACTTGCTCCAGGTGCACAGCTCCCCGGGGGCGGAATTAGAACTCCAGTACAGGTGGCCTGGCTCCAGAGCCCCTCACTCTTAAACATCACTTCTTGCTGAAGCTCATCCTACTGAACTTCACCTCCTGCACCTGCCCTTTAATTATTTAGGTACAAAATTTTCTTACTCTTATGGGGGGATTATGTAACAGGTGGGATGGACTCTTACTCATTACAGAACAGTGAGGGGGGAAAAACAAACCCTCTTCTTTATCCTCTTCTTTATCCAAGTAAAACCACTGGTGTTCAGCTCCCCTTGGTTCTACTTGCCTTATATTGCAAATATCTTGACTGTGCATTTAACTCAGGCCTTTATGCTTAGAGTTACAGGGCTGCTGGGGGCTCAGAGGGCCCTGGACAACTATTTTACGGGGTTTGAGGATGAGTATGACCAAACCTGCACCTTCTTCCGGGCCAAAGCTGCACAAAGAAAGAAGAGAAACAGCTCAGTGGTCAAGGGTGCTCAGTCAAGCCACATAGTTCAGATTCTTAGAATCTGGTATCATCTGTGCCACCCATGGTGAGTCACTTCTAGGCGGTCCCTGCCTTCTTATGGGCTGAAGCCTGGTCTTGACAGCGAGGAATTTCAGCAGGAATGGATGTCACCAGCTCCTTATACAGTCACAAAACCACCTCTGTTGGGTTCAGAGCCATGGAGCACTTGCGCTGCATTTCTTCCTGCCTGCAAATCTTCCATGGCTTCCCCAACACCCAAAGGAAGAGGGAAGAGGAGAGGGGAGTGGAGGGGAGCTGTGGGGAGGACAGGGGAGGGGAGGCAAGAGGAGGAGATGGGACAGGAAGGGAGGGGAGGACATGGGAGGGAAGGGGAGAGGATGGGAGGAAAGGAGGAGAGGAAAGGGGAAGCAGGGAGGGGAGGGGAGGGGAGGAAGGGAGGGAGAAAAGGACATCCTTTCCATTAAGCCTCCAATCAGCCAACAACCCCTTGACTGCTCTTTCTAACTCCAGTCAAATATATGTTCTACATACTATATTATCAAACTTCCTTTCAATGTCAGAATTCCACTGCTTAAGACCATCTGTGACTTCTGACTGCCCCAAGTCCAAACTCTTAAGCATGGGGGACGACATTCTTCACAGTCTGGTCCCCACTTTTCCCTTCTGTTTTGCCTCTCAACCTTTTCCAGACTCCCATAATCTCCCCCCCCCCAGCTCTCTTCTCCCCTCTTCTGCTGTTCCTCTACCCTCCATTCGCATTAGACTGCTTATAGTCCTCTAAAGTCAACATCCTCCCTCTTGCCTCCTGATCTTTGCTCACAATTGTCCCTTTGCCTGGAATTCTTTCTCCTATTCCCTTAATCTGTTGACTAACTCCTCCTTAACCATTAGCACCCCACCTAGCTTCCCCCCAGGGAGCATGTTCTCTGACCCCCCTCTTACTCCTCATGTTTACCCCTGTAATGCAGCATTACACTCATGAGATTTCACTCTCCAGCTCGGATGTTCTTTCCTCTCGCAGGACTTCTAAAAGGAAGAGATGGCATCCCTGCCATGTTACCTCTGCAAAATGCCATGCCTGGTACATGGAAGATGCTAGCAAACATTAGTTTAATGGATGATATCAATAGTCTATAGGCGTGTAAGCTGATGACCATCCCAGGCAAGGGGTCTCAGACTACTCTCCTCGTGTTACAGATTAGGAGTCAGACTCAGAAGGGGATTAAGAGCATGAAGCTGTTAATATTACAGCTGTAGCTAGAACCCAGACCACCAGGCTGTGAGTTCCTTAAGGACAAGGAACACAGCTTAATCACCCAGTGTCTCCAGTGCCCAGCATCACATCTCGAAAGTAGTGGGTGCCTAATAAATGAATGAATGAATGAGTACCCTGGCACCGAGCTCTTTCCACTGCCTGGGGCAATGTGGAACAGCAACTCAGCAGTATTAGATTTGGTTTGATCCCTCTGGACGACTAAACTGAACAGGCAGAGCCCTATCATTCAGGTTAGGCCCCAAGTTACCTGCTGTCAAGGTTTACCGGTCAAGCTGACAATTGTCAAATTGTTTTGACTTTGTGCAATATCGACGTAAACTGCATTTACTTCCTGATTGTAGCAGCTGATGTGGCATCACACACAGATGTGGCCCAGATATACTGTTACCACCATTCCAACAGAAAGAGGCTGCTGCTATTTTTAAAGTTCCCCTGGAAAGTAGATGATCTGATCCCCTTGCTTATCCATTCTGATGTCACTCGAACCTCGGGGGAGGAAAGTTCCTCTTTACATCCTGCTAAAATTGCTTCCTCCTGGTATTTGGAACGTTTCTCCCTGCAGGTCAGATGACAGCTGATAGGATGGGCTTCTGCCCCAGTGTCTGCAGTGTTCCTGGCTGAGTAGACAATGGCGATAACAGCAAGTAGGCATCACAGATGCAGCACGTCAGCAGGGTCTGGCTAGCACGGCCACCTGGGCAGCATTCTCTGGGGTCGCAAAGGAGCTGCATAACGGGGCAATCTCGTTATTTTTTTAGTACAAACTTCAAAAAGTGATAAAATAGTCAGAATTTCAAATTTTAGCTTTCCACTTAAGTATCTTGCTCCGAGGTCACACAGCCAGTATCTTCTCTGGACCTTTTTTCCCATCTGTAAAGTAGGCCTGATAATAATATAACTACCTTAGATATTTGTTGAATATGATTCATATAATACATGTCATATAATGCCTAACACACGGGGAACAGTAAAGGTTACACACATACACACACACACACACGCCTCCTAGGGCCGTGAGCGGTCGTTCTAATAGGTAAATCAGCATCTGTGCTGTGACTTTTTGTTTGGAGACTCACATTTAAAGACACTGTTTTCTCTGTTCATGTCCTCTTAATGCCTCCATCGATTGGCAGCCCTTGGACCGTGCTCTGAGGATGACTGCCAATACTCCCTGTTCCCCAGGAGCCTCCCAAGGCCAATATCATGCTCGCCACCACAGCTTGAATTTAGCAGACTATCCTGAATGTGCACCCTCAATTTGTGAAAATCAGTCCAGTTGTTTTCTTTTGACATGACAACAGAGAGGGAAAGAGAGAGAGAGTTCATTTCACTTATATAGATGGGAGATCGCAAGTGCGTGGTGGATAACCCACTTGCCTCTTCGTGCTTCTCACTGCAGAGCACAGATGTGCCACAGAGACCTGAGTGTGGGAGCATGGGAGGCCCAAGCAGCAGACAAAAGCTACCCCCACGTTAACGGAGTGTTTTAGCACGTACATCAGGGAAGAAAACCTTGTATAGAAGTCAACTGAAAAAATCTTGGTACTCTAATGAGTGTGGGGCAATCACATCCCAGAAGACCCACAGTGAAGGGTCCCCAGGGAAGAAAGGCAAGTCCTAGAGCACACGGCAGGGATGGGAGGGCTATGATTGTGACAGAGAAGGTTCCACTCCAGCAGGTCTGGAAGTAGAGAAATCCCTCCTGGCCTTGGCAGTAACTTCCCTTGGCCACCCTGATCAAGGGTTGTCACCAGATCCTGGGTTAAGAGTTGCTGGAGAATGGCTACCAGATCTCCAGCGACTACTAGTCCCAGCCTTGTATATTTTGTGCTGAAATAATTTTCAGTGGTTTTCATTCCATGTTTGAAATGCATGTTTAGTGAATACTCTTGTCAACTTGAATAATATTTGAGTCGTCCAAACCTCTCCAGCTTTGTTCAATCTAGGAATGAATTTAAATAAAGATTTTCTACCCAGAACAAGAAAAACCAAGGTAAGCAGCATCTTTTAATTTTCACAACATCTTTTCTTAAGAAAAAATTTATTTCTACCATAACCGTCATCTTAGATTCCTAAGTCAAGCGATGACTGACCTGCCACTTTCGACTAATACATAAAAGTAATAAAAAGCAACAATATAAGGCAGCATTGCGTGGGTTCCACCTCCTCAGCTAGACTGGGCTATCTTTGCTGGTAGAATGTCACCAGCTTCTAACCTCTGATGAGTAGAAGTAGGACCTCCTCAGCTTTGCGGTGCAGGTGGAGGATGTGGAGGAGGTGATGGGGAGTGCGTGGGTCTCTCCCTCCCTAAGGCCATGGGGCTCCGGATTTACCATCCAGTCTCTGCAGAGCTCAGTCACAGTCCCATCTGAAGCCTGGATACAATGACTTTGGGGGGTATTTCACCTTGGCATAGTCACTGAGGAGTTCAGCAGCATCCTGAGCTGTGTGGAGGGCGCAGTTCAGGGCTCCCTGAGTAGGTGCTTAGAGAATGGTACCAGCTTGGTTATGCTATTCCTCTTGTTTCTCCTACTTCTCCCCATTAGAGAACCCGTGTTGACACAAAGGAGGAGTCTGCTGTCTCTTACTCTGCTGCTGCTGCTGGCTTTGAATCCCTCCTGTCTCTTTCGAGGGATGGCGTTCAGGCTGGGGGAGGAGCTTTGACAAGACTGGGAGGAGATGGGAGAGAAGGCTGGCTCCGTAGAGAACGGCAATCTGGCAAAAACAGTGGATCCGTTAGGGCACATGTAGGGGACTTGGCCCACAAATCTGCCCTAGTTTCAGGATTGCCAAAGATGCTTAGTGGAGTAATTAAAGCATAGGTTTGCCTAGCAGCTCAGACTTTTCCAAAATTCCTCCACACTCAGAGCTCTACTTGTGTACAAATCAATCTGGGACTACAATCCCGGTGTTACAGATGAAAACATGGACTCCAGAGAAGTCAAGTGACTTCTCCAAGATCACACAGTAAGTTATCACGTTTTTATCCCCAGCACCTAACACAAAGCCAGGCTCACAGGAGTTTGTTGAATAAATGAGGCTGGGCTGGAAGCCAGTCTTCTCTCTGTTTTTAGGATTGCCAGATTAGATAGATAAAAGCACAGGAATCCCAGCTAAATCTGAATTTTAGATAAACAAGGGATATATTTTTGGTATATTTCATTTCAGGGAAAATCTCTTCTCTCTCTCTCTTTCCTGTAATTTGTTCAGTTCCCCCCACCCCCCTTTATTTTAACAGGATACGTTTCAGTGTCTTCCTATTTATAACCTTTACGTCACCAACTAAAATTCAGTAAAAATTCCCAATACTGACGTTTTTGGCTTTCCACTCATTGAATACTTTAATGAAAGATTTCTAATATGTTTTGAGTCAAATACAAATAAAATTTAGAGAACTTACTTACAAAAAAGTTAAATTCCCCTTAACCTAAAGGCCTTCAGGTTGATATGCTAAGTAATTCTTTAATAGATGAAATATTTCTAAAATTTGGCTCAGCAGGAGCAGTGAGGAGTCAATGAGTGTTCTGCCACGCTAAATTATTGTTTTGTATTAAATATCAGCTTTGTCACAAAAATTTGTAGTGGAATCTTTCTGTGATGTATATTAAACCATTTCTAAAATTTTTCCATCACAGCTACTATGTTTAGTAAACTTTTTATTGTAGAATAATTTTAGATTTATGGAAAAGCTGCAAGGATAGTACAGAGAATTCCCACACACCCTTCCTCAGCCTGCCTCATTGTTAATATTTTACATGGCGTGTTTGTCACAAGAAACCAAGATCACTATTAACTGAACTCCACACTTTATTCAGATTTTACTCGTTTTTCTATTAATGTTCTTTTTCTAGTCTAAGATCCCATTCAGGATTCCACATTATGTTTATCGTGGTGTCTCCTTAGTCTACTCTGGTCTATGACATGTTCTCAGGCTTTCCTTGTTTTTCATGACCTTGAGAGTTTTAGGGAGTGCTAGCCAAGTATTGGATAGAAAGTCTGTCAGTCTGAGTTTTGTCTGACGTGTTTCTCCTGGTTAGCCTGGGGTCATGGGTTTTGGGGACGAAGACCACAGAGGTGAAATGCACTTCTCATCATTTCACATCAGGGGCACACAATGTCAACATGACTTGTCACTACTGATGTTGACCTGGGTCACTTGAATAACAGTTTGCCAACATCCTCTACTGTAAAATTACCTTTCTCTCTCTTTCCATAGTCTATTCTTTGGAAGCCAGTCAGTAAGTGCAGCCCACACTCAAGAGCAGGAACAGAGAACATTAAGATCCACCTATAGGAGGTAGTAGCTTAATAAATTATTTGGAATTCTGTAAGGAATATTTGTCTCCTCTGTCCCACTTATTTATTTATCCCGTCATTTACTTACATCGGTATGGACTTGTGGATATTTCTGTTTTACTTTGGGTTATAACCTAATATTATGTTATTTGTTTTCTTGCTTAAATTATTCTACCTTTGGACATTGGGAGCTCTTTCTGCTGGCTCCTACAGACCTTTCCGATACCTGATTCACTGGATTTTTTAGTACTTCTTTACTTTCTGGCACTACAAGATGTTCCAGACTACAGCTATTATTTTAAATGTTGAACGTTTAAGTTTGTTTGAACAAAATTAGAAATTATCTATGCATCACAACCAATTTCAAATATATTTCTACTCCACCAACTTCTTAATTTAGTAGTAACATTGTTTTTGCCATGACATGCTCCATCTATAATCTGTATTCATATAATCATTACAAAAGTTAATTTTATCTTCGATATTGCACTTTTTAATTGAATTTACAGCAGCATTTACAATCTTGTCAGATGTTTCACTTTCAACAGAATGAACTTTCGAAAGCTTTAGTTTGATTCCATGAATTGAATACAAAAAAAAAAATCAACCAATAATTTAAATTAACTGATTTTCTCTTGGAAGTATCTATGCCATTTATATAAAATTATTCCCATTTAACTATTTGTCAAGTTCCCCCTCTGCTAATGAAGCCAACACATAACAGCTTATCTTGTTTTTTCATACATGCACAAGAAAAAGTGGAATCAAAAGTGAGTGAAATGAATTTAGAAGAGTCATTTGATCTAAATGAAAAGTCAAACGACACCGCATGCAAATGCACGTGTTAAATCATCATCTTCAGGCACATTCTTCCTAAAAATAATCATTACCTTTGAGTGAGACACCGACGACTCTTCAGCAGATTTGTATTTTCTAGTTTTCACGTGAGCAGTAATGTCACTACAGCCCCCACGGTGGATGGCTAAGGTTGACACACACTTTGTGCAAGTTTCACATTTACTGTCAACTTTCTCAAGGAAATGAAAATTCAATGCCTAATTTTTCATTTAACTTACAATTTTATTTTCTACCTTATTGCTGCCAAAGGGTTTCTTGTGAAATGAAAAGCAATATGAAACAATAAAATAAAAAATAGTTTAAGTGTATATCATGTAATAAATGATATAAACTATTGTAGCAAGAACCTTCAGTGCTCTCTCTATGCTTCCCAGCAGGGCTGCTCACATTCTGCTTCCTCCACGTGTGTCATGTACACATAACCTACAAATTCCCACACAACTTACTGACCGCACAAATCAGTGACCTGTCAGCTTCCTATAGTCTGTGACACAAACCACAGAAACTGACTGGCTCACCGAGCGACTGCCTTCGATACCACCATTGACTCCTTCTCCCGCTACTACCTGGGCATTCAGGAAGTTAGCTGCCCCACGGTGCTCATGTCCTAGCATTTTATTTCATCAGAGAGCCCTCTACATGCTCTCATTGAAGGAAAGATGTCCATCGTGTTCCATGTGGAAACTCTGGAAAATCAAGAGGAGTTATTGCTGGTCACCTTCAAATGTAATCATGTATTAAAATGTGTTTCATGTGCTGCTACATGTGACCATGAAGGAAGCTGCAAATCAAGGTGGAATTCAACCAAACCCCTCGTGGCTTGGTTTACTGCAACTATTAATGATGATGCTTTGTCAGAAAAAGAGAAATCCAAAATAAATGGTAAACGGGATAAGACGCTAGGACAGTCAGCATAAACTGGAACTGTCCCAGACAAACTGGGACATATGATCAGCTTATTTAAAGAACCTGTCCACCATTGTGCACGCCTCCGGGATTCCAAGGTTTTGGCAAGACTCAGAGTGATGATCTCCTTCCGAGTGCTGGGAAGCCCTCTCATAGAATTTCTCTCTCAACTACCTGGTGCCTGGTACCTTGTCCAGTTACCTCCTGCCATGTTGGGTTCCTGAGAGGGGCCACCCAGGGGACTTTACAGAAAAATTCTACCCCTTCATGACCAGTATTCTGTCCAAAACCATGTGAGCGGGGCAGATCGGCACAGAGATCTTGAAGATTTCTCACCTGTCTTTGTGGTCTGCCGTAGGTCTTAAGCTTCCATGCCTTTGTCCCTTTCTCCAGGGTCTCACTTAACCTTTTGAGGTGGAGGATGCCACTCATTGAAATTTCCAGAGTCCAAGTCTTGCCAAAGAGAAAAACAAAGAGGAAAGGGAGATGAGTTTTACCAAGCCTTATACCCTGCACCGAAGGGTAAAACTCCCTTGCTGGGGTGGGCAGGGCATTGCACCACAGCAGCCTCATGATGTGAACGTGGATGAGACTGCCATTTTGTCCCTTCTTGGGAATACTTATCAGAGCCAGGCCCAAGATAGAGAGAAGACAGTGTGTGAGAAGGGGAGGGAGAGGACGGTATATACCACCAAGAATACTCATGAATTCCTTTAACAAGTTATTGAGCACTTATCGTGTAGCAATCACTAGGCTACTTCTCAGATAGAAAAGAATATCTAACACACAACCCTTGACCTCATAAAAGCTCACAGTCTAAATTAGAATCTTCCTCACTACAACAGAAAACTGAAAATGAGACTTGCTAAGTCGGGTCACAAGAACGTGCATATGTTTGGGAGGAGTCCATGGCGTTGAATCTGAAGGGGAGCCAAACAAACCCACCAGATGCACACTAACCACGCTCAGAGTTTTGGTCCAAATCCAGACACAACCTGGGAATAGCTGCCCACTATGAAGAGCAGTAATGCTGAACCGGGGTGTCTTGGTTTACAGCTGGCGCTTGGTGGTTGAGCGAAATCATGGATTTGGCTCTTGTGGTATTGCTCTCTCGAACACATATGATAAGTTGTGACAATCAACTGAATCTTTATGCCAGACATAAATAGCAGTAAGAGATATGTATTTTCCTTCATATAATTTCCTCTTGTTTTCATCACTAAGCTTCTTTTGGTTTCGGCCTTATGATGGCTTGGTGCTGGGCTCAGATCATGTTTCACTAAGGGTTTGCTCTGGGAATTAGGGTTCTTTCACCCCACTAGGAAAATTCAACCCTTCTCACAGGAAGCATGGGTCTAGAAAAATCTATTCCACGACTGTGATTGGCCATGTCCTGCATAAAAAGTGTTGCTCTGGTGTGTGTACACGGACTGCTGCCTGGCCGTGGGTCCCTTTTGTTGGATTCCACTGTTGCTCTTGTTCTGGACTGGACTCTGGGGAGGCTGTGGGACCTCTTAAACCAAGAGGTCTGCCTTGGTCTCACCAAGAGCGATCGTCTGTGTGCAACTGTGGGGTCACCAAATATTGGAGATGGACGGAAACACAGGGATCACCTGAGTTAGAGCCTCTCATCTGAAGAGCTTAGCTTAGTGGCAGAGCAGACTCCAGATTCAGGCCTTTGAATTGTTAACCCCAGTGTTCCTTCCACCCAGCTGTAGACCACACAGTAATGTCCTTATTTGTTCTCATTTGGACCCAGATTAGTGTTGACCATCAAAGGATTAAGGGAAAAAAGAATAGCAATAAAACTTGAGTCTAAGAGAAATTGAGACATTGAGAATGGAGAAATGATTGATCATTTTGATGGATAATTTAATAAGCCTCTTGCCTGTGTTATATATCTCTTGATGACAAATGAATTTATGCTGAAGCCTAGTTCCTGGAGGCCAGTGGTGGGGTTACCCCATCTGTGAATTTACCCACCAACTCCCTAACCACCCTATGTGGAGGGAGTTTGGGATGGACTTGTTTTATTCTCATTAACCTCCTGCAGGGCCCAAGGTGGGATCTACTGGGAGTGTCAACAAAAGGGGGTTTCTGGTAAAAATAGTCTGGGTCAAATATTCAAAAGAGCCTCCATGAAGGCTGTCTTCTCCGCATTCCCTGACAAATATGGGTGTTCCGTACAGGGACTTCATCGCTGTCACCCTTCCCTTCACAAAAATAAGCCCCATATTTAATTTCTCTACATAACGAATGGCATGATGATACGATTCCAGGGGAGTGGAGGAATTTACAGACCAATGAGGTTAGATGTTGCTAGTGAGTGGTACTCAAAATTTTCTCTTCCCTTTCCTGGAGGATAGCAGAGACTCTGTTTCTCTCCATTTAGCTACAAAGCAGAGGTTGGAGGAGGAATCTGTGGCTCCTTAAAGTTCGTTTGAGACTGGGTACTCAGCAAAGAAAGTCAGTGTGCATGAAATATGTCAACATGTGCCAACCAGAGGCATAGGGCTCATGTCTGTATGCTACCCTTCTTGAATATCCTTTCTAACTCTCTAATTGCAATCCCTAATTGCAAGGGGTCTCCTCACCCTGATCAGGAGTTTCCAAATGAGGAAAGATGAAGTTTCCTTTGCTATCCCCATATAGCAAAACATGAGTTTAATTGAAAGAAAGCCCTGGTCTTGACCCTACAGGAGAAGGATAGGCAGTGTCCATGGTCCTGAGGGCCAGCTAGGGGATGAGTGGCCATCAGCTGCCTAACCAGTGTAGGCAGGTTGCAAGGGGCAAAGAAGGGATGGTGCTGAATAGTCTCTGCAGTGTTCGACACCCTCTGTTGATGGTATAGCACGTCCTATCTGTGACAGCCAAGTAAACTATGCTCCTGGTGACCAAGCATGGTCCCAAATGGAAGATTTTCATTGGCTGCAAACCTGGTTTCATTACTTTCTATTGTGGATTCCATCCTCAATCCATGGGCTCATGTGTGGAGAAACAGTGCATCTCTATTTCCGTTAATTAAATGAACTTCAATTGCTATCGTAGGGTATCAGGAATTCAATTTTATTTTTTGCCCCCAACTCCACTCGAGGACAAGGCTGAGTTTTTAGGATCTCCCACAGGACTAACTTTTTAAAGAGGCACCCGTGGGCCTCAGTGGACTGTCCACTCTTTCATGGCAGTGATGTCCACTGCTGTGCCCTTGTGCTCCTTTCAGGCCCTCTTCTCTGCTACTTTCATGCTGTGCTTGGAGCCATGGAGGGAACTTCCGGTGAGGTCATGAATGTCAGGCTGATGACATATCACCTGGTACAACCCTTGGCTGTTCCTCCCAAATCTTCCCACCCCTTTGCACACCACCAGGCAGCTGTACCTAGACCTCACTTTTGCCCCACTCTCCTGCCCAAGAGAATCCCATTGCAGGCAAGTCAATTTCTTTCTCTCCCTCCATATTTCTCTCCATGGCCTTTCCTTCTGTCCTCAAGACCTGTCTCTTCAATGGGTCTAGCTTCTGGAAACAACAGCATGGAAATCCTGCCAAATAACTGACTTGAAGCAGCAAACATAAAACCTGCTATGTACCTGAATGGTGGGAGGATAAACAAGAAATCATGGGAAAAAAATTAAAAACAAGAAACTGCCCCAAGCTACTAGCCAGCATGATTACAGACTGGGATACAGCATGATTTCTTCTGTTTCCCTCCTCCCTTCTGCCCTTCCTTTCTTCCTTCTTCTCTTTCTGTTCTCCTAAGGCCTCTCTAACTGTTGAGAGCAAGCCATCAGGACGACCTGCAGCCCACATTCTCTGGGTTCCTACAGCACAGCCTGCTCAGGGTTTGATCACACAGCTCTGGTCCTATGCTGGGAGCTTCCATCAGTAGGACTGAATCTGACCAGAACTCCCAGGCCAGTCCGGTGGCTGAAATCTTGGTCTCCTCCCGTGTTTATTTGTTTATTTGATCATAAACACCTTCAGATGGCCTGTTCTCTCCATGTCATGGCCATCCTGCCAGCCTCTTCCACTGACATTCCTTGCCTAGCTCCTGAAGGCATTCGAGTTGAGACAAGTGACACAGATCTTTCTACTGGGGGAAGGATTGTCACATTAGGCAATGAGCTCCCTGATATTGGACTACCATCTCCCCAGACCTAACGGAGACTATGCCTAATTGGGCACCAAATTAAGTTGAGAGGCCTCTAAATGCCCCAGTCTCTTAACTTCTAATAGTTATTCAGAGACAGTCTGGGCTCAAATCCTGCTTCTACCACTTACTAACCGTGTGACCTTGAGCAAGTTGACTTAACCCCTTTGAGACAATTGTTTCATCCACAAAGTGAGAGTACTAATCATTCTTACCTTAGGTGGTTGGGGGATTAGATGAGCTATTGCATGTGAAGCACGTAGACAGTGCGTGTCACATAAGAAGCTCTCACTGCAGTTATTTATATCTATCCTGCCTTTCTCTTCCTGATTTGCTGAGCAGGCCCTGGCCCATCAGCGGTACAGGTTTTATGGAGTGATTTCAGGGTTCGTAAAACACAGAGTGACCTGAATGCCTCGCCAGGGACGGACATTCCAGTAGAGCTTTCTTCCCAGCCTTAACGCCTGGTCTCCCCTTACTCTCATTCACCCACAGGCTTCCTGGGGCCCTTCTCCAGGGCAGAGGGGAGTCGTGTTAGTTTCTTAGGGCTGCCATAACAAATTGTCACAAACTGGGAGGTTTAAGAACAACAGAAATGTACTCCCTCACAGCTCTGAGGGCTTGAAATTCGAAATCAAAGCACTGGCAGGGTGTGCTCTCTCTGACTGCTCTAGGAGAGGGTCCTTCTCAGCCTCTTCTTAGCTTCTGATGGTTGTTGGCAATCCTTTTTGTTCCTTGGCTCAAAAGTGTTAGTTATTTTTTTCTTCGACTCTCATCTCTTTGTGGACAGTAATGAAAATTGGGATCCTGCAGATTTGTTTAGATTGGAATAATTTGGTGCATTATCCCAATGCCAATTGTGCGTTTGCCCATTAGGAAGTGGACAAGAAAAATTGTAGGGTTTCTATTCTATAGAATTGAGGGTGGAATTGGAGCAGGGTGGCTGCGAAACTCATCTGCTGCTTTGGGGTCTGCCGCCTTTTTACTAGGCATGCTGGAAGCTCCCACTAGTTTCCAGTCTGACTCATTCATTAGCTCATTGAGAATTGGCCCATGACTTCCTCTCTTTGTATCCCATTTTCTCTCCTTTCCTCTCCCAGCTGGGTATTCATCTTACCCTAATCATTCTGGGTTGGCGGTCATGGCAAGCTCTCTTTACTGTACCAAGGGTGTGAGTATTTACTGGAAACGGTATTGGCCAGGTGTTCAAAATTCTGAGAAAAAGTGTGAGCTAACCAGCATTGTCCAACTGGCAAAGTGAGAATGGCTTCCATTCTCCATCCAAAGTTGTCTATTCAGGGATTCTGATGGACAGCTCACCACCAATGGGATGCAGGAAGGCTGGTCCATGGGAAATGGCTGCCAGCTCTAGGGGTTTAGAGTGATGGGAGAAATGATACACTGATTCTGGCAAATTCACTGTTTCCTCCTACCACAGGATTCAGTTTTCTTTCTCTTTATCCTGTTGGACATTAAGGAGGACGTTGAAGTTCCAGTCCACAAGACTCTTCTTCCTCTTTTCCCTCTGTTTTTTTCCTTAACCTGATTCTTCTTTTCATACTGCCTTTTTTTTTGGTATGGAAGATTGGCCCTGAGCTAACATCTGCTGTGAATCCTCCTCTTTCTTGTTTGAGGAAGATGGTCTCTGAGCTAACATCCGTGACAGTCTTCCTCTATTTTGTATGTGGGGCACTGCCACAGCATGGCTCAACAAGCAGTGCTGGGTCCGCGCCCAGGATCCAAACCCACGAACCCTGGGCCACTGAAGCAGAATGCGTGAACTAAACCACTAAGCAACCCGGTCAGTCCTTCGCAATGCCTATTTTTTAAACAGTAAGAATTATCTGACTTCATCCACATATATGAGTGGTTTGTGTGTGTGTGTTTCCCCTGAACTCTATCTTTCTTCCTTAATGTTCTGTATGTTTGAGATGCTTTCCTTCTTGACAGTCTCTTAGAGTTGGGTGGACTTGTCTCTGTCTTTAATCTCTTGGCATTAGCTGAAGATGGTCCTCATATGACCCTTTTTAATTTTATGGCATAACCAATCAGATTAGTTAAGGGGTTATAGTCTCTCATCTCCATGGTGGGCCTCCCAGCTGTGGTGGGAAAGCCCATGACATTAATTCTTCAATTCCCAGGCAAGTGGTTCCCTCTCCACCATTCACTCAGTAGGACTGAATGTGACCTGTCCGCTACATGGCCCAGGAAGCATCTGTGCTGCAAAGTCTGGGTCAGGACGAAGCGAATCTCTCCACCTCCATGTTGACGGACCATCTTAGCATGCTTTGTCCAGAGTGAAAGCTGCTGCTGCTGCTGTTACTGTGGGAAGCCTGTCCCATGCCACCACCGCAAGTAAGGAAGCCTACTGGCAGCTTGCCAGCATCTTCTCATGGGGCTGGGTTGGATATGATGAACAAACTACAATCTGATAACCTTTTCCTTTTTTTCTTCCCTTTTTCATGTTACACTTTCCTTTGCTATTTGATAACTCACAGTTCAGTCTTCACGAAGGTTTCATTTTTATTCCTTCCTTAACTCTAAAAGCTCCATTGTATCTGGGCTGAAAATGCAGTACATTACTAACTAGAGAGGATGGGGCTGAATGTATTATGCTATCAACCACACTCTGGGGAACCATCAAGAAGACCTCTCTGTCCTTCCCTCTGGCATATTGGGGGTTATGATACCGTGTACCCTGAAAGATAGTGCTTGGCATTATCCAGGATGTAGGCAGAAGGCAGGAACCATGGGAGGCTCACAAATAAAGGGAGGAGAAACAGGTGAATTTACAAAACCTATAAGTTCTCTCTAATAAGTCTTACAGCTATTCAATTCCTCAAGTCTTTGAAGACTGTCCTTCCAACTCTTCTAGCTTGATGGCCTCTTGGTATTCCTGATGGCTAGGATCCATCCCAACTGGGGTGAGAGTCCAAAGCCACATGCTGATTGACTTCTGAGAAGCTGTGTGACAATTCTACCAATGGTGCTTCCTGGTTTTCCTTGAGTACCATTTGGGCATGTTGACATTAGGGGACTAAGTTCTTCTGCCACAACTCCATACCCTTCCCCACATCCAACTTTTCTCTTCTGCTTCTCACTTGTGGTAAGTACACTTTCCTGGCCCACACTTCAGTAGAAAGCCTGCTCTCACTGGAGTCCAGATATATGTGCCTGTACAAATCCAGGTGCACGTGCATGCAAGCAACCGTAATCACCAATAAATGATCTCAGTTGAATTTTCCTCTCAATTTTGAATGAAAAGAATTAGAATTATAATTCCATGCCTTTATTTCTACTTCTCTGGCTGGAAACCAACTGAGGCCTATGCTGGTAGAATTCCCTGTGCTTGTGCAGAGAGGAGTCAGACAGAAGACATTTCAAATGTCCTCGTCTCGACTCCATGAGCAATTCCCAATCTTCCTTACCCTCCAGCTGCAGATTGGCTGACTTTCTCTAGTTGCCTAAGGCACTGTATCTGTACTCTGACTATCTTGTATTGTAGTCAATTTTGAGGTCTCCTTGAGCAAATTATGAATTAACAGGGCTTGGTGGAGTCTGTATATAAAAATTTTAAAATTAGAAAGCTACAATTTGGGGAGTTGTAAGCAGTATTTGTATTCTAGAGTGGTAAAAGGAATTTGATCACAGATCCACAATGCCTTCCCTCATTTGTTTTAGCAGGAACACATTTTGTAAGCCTTAATTTTTCAGACGCTAGGCTGGTAACTACCTCCTATTCCATAATTTCTACCTCCTAAATCAATGAGGTATTATGATGCTAATGCTTTAAACTGATGTTAAAAATTCTGTTCAGTAATATAACTTGGATATATCTTTAAATAATGCCTTTCTCCAAATATTCACTTACCAACATGTCCAATACCCAAAAAGTTACTGTTCATTTTTTGGGGAAATGTAGATCGTTATGTCCAAGCAGTTTCTCCCAGGAGGTCAAGCTGTCACAGTAGGGACAAGAATATCTTCTGTTTTCTTCTGATGAAGGAAAGACCATGGAGGATGGGAGGTGGCAAAGGAGGTCCTCCCCTGACCCAGGTCTAGTTATTCAAGATGGAATAATCCACAGTTTGACAAATATACTGTGGACCATTGTTGATGTGCTCAGATCCAAGTCCTGGGGTGCAAGACGTGGTTGTGGGAAGCCATGGGGTTTCCTGTGAAGGAAATGCACATTCCCACAGAATGACTTACCATTTTTGCTTTACTTGCACTACTGGTTCCTGGGAAAACACTTCCTGTAGCCCATTTAGGGAAAATCTGATTCCTCAAGGAGAGTTCAGCATTCAGGAACCAGGACCAAGATGGCCACAATGAACACAGGCCAGGCCATAATCATTTGGCGGGTTATCTCACGAGCTGAAGTCCTATGCTTGCCATACCCTCAACCTCTATTGCAGAAAAAAAAAAAGTCAGTTCTGCACTAAAACCAAAATGGGGTCTTCTGGCTATGATTTGCTTAACATAAATAGTTTGAGCATGTGTTGGAAAGCAAATCAAGCTTCTTTTCAGCAAGCTTTCCATGTGTGTAGCAGGACCCCAAACAGTGTAAAGTTGTGAGACAGTGACTCTTACAGCTGCCCTTCTTTTGCTCAAAAGCACCTCTGTTACCGTTAGAGGGTGTTTTGGGCAGGGAAAGAGACAACTGATTAGTGAGGCCATATTCTACTCAGGGCCCTCTGGAAATAGCTGATGATCCCTGCACAAGGAGTGGAATCCAAATGTTAACACACTTAAATTTTAGGAAAGATACGCATCCCGTGTTATCTATAATCTCAAACTAGAAACATGTCATGTCCTATTAGCAGAGATTTGCGTATGGGTTTCATATCCTACAAAACCATGGGAAGGCAATCCATCTATCTCCCTGCCTTCAAGTGAGAGAGTGAATGGGTGAGACAGAGAAAGCAGGTGGTGGGGACAGAGAGAGACAGAGAGATCAGTGATATATCAGATGCATTGATATTGAAATATTTGAACAGTGATAACCACCAAAGGTCTCCACAGATGACTGAGGAGCCAGCTGCTCCCGGGTAAGATGGAGCTGGGTCTCATTCATCTTGCTCTCCTCCACAGCACCTAACACATGTATTATGTGTTGTTTAAACAGCTGCTCAATAAATGTTGAATATTGAATGAAGTCCCCTAGGAACAGAAGTGGCTGTTTGGTGGGTGTGGGGTGTGTTACTGAAAGAAGAGTATCGATGAGTAGACAGACATAGAAGGAAGAATAAAGGAAGGAGGATCAACAGAATGACACTTTCGCTCCTCCCTTTCCCTTCCATGCATGCACAGTGCTTGGGTGTCCAAATTATTTCAGCAACAAGTCCTTTCCCCTTTCATTCAAACTATCAACATACAAGATACATTCTCTGCTGTTCCCTCATCCCATCCTCACAGCAGGAGCTCTTAGGACACTATAGAAAGGCCAATAAAGAACTCAGTAAAGCTTGAAAAGGTGGAGGGACAGCTGGAGCCCGAGTACCTCGTGGATTGAGAGATGCTCTCACCACCAGTTTTCTTTTCATGATTAGGGTCCTCCAACCAAGTACACCTTATGGGGGTCATGTAGAGGAGCTTGGATGCAGGAAAAGGGAAGGAGAGAGAGAAGAGAGAGAGAGATTGAGAGAGAGAGAGAGAGAGAGAGACTAACATACTGGAAAAGCCTGAAAAGCATGTGACCCCAGAAATTGACCCAGAGCAGGTCTGGGTTATAAACTGGTGTCATTTAAGGCATCGGTTAGTGGTCCTACTTAAAAGCTATCTCCTTTCCTCCTTCTCTCGTTCCCTGGGGTGCCTTCACTTCTACTGTTAACACTTCCCATGGCTGCTCCTAACCATGTTCACCATATAACTCAGAAGGTCAGTTTAAGGCCTTTCTTAGGCACCCATCCTTCCACCTCTGCTCTTTGAACCATACTTTATTTACCATGACATCAGAGACTAGGAGCTACTGGAGAGCAGAAACTGACTCCATCTTCAATTCTTGTTGAAGTAATTAATAAATGGCCTAGACATTACTTAACATCTAAGAGACCCCCCCAACCCCATCTAATCTCACTCTATCCATCTAAACCTTACTCCTCCCAGCTTTCCTGCTCAGACTGTATTGCAGCCAGCACCTTCCTCCTCCCAGTACCCCAATACCCAAATCAGTCCTTAAGCAGCTCTTCCCATTTTCAACGCCTTTTTAATTTCCCCACTAAAAGCCCTCACACCAATTTAGGCCCTACTCAATTCTCTCTTGCTTCTTAAAGCCTTCAAGATCTGCCTGTCCTCAAAGTACATTCTCTTCTCCTTCTACATACTTGTAGATGCTAATACTCAATTGCCACCTAATTATCTATAATATTACTTGTTTTGTGTTGTCATTGGCCTTGCCTTCTTGACCCAGTCACAAGCTCCCTGGGAGCAAGAGTTAAGGCCTGTGTTCACATTTGAAATATGCAATACCTAGCTTCATCCAAACCCTTGACAAGTGAGCAATTAATCCACCTGAAATAGTTGCCCAGGTTTTTGCTCAAAGGATGGCTCAACAGGCTCATTTATGGAAGATAATGTCAATTTGGACCAACTTGGTTAAAACACAGGTGTGAGGCCATTGATTGCCTTTGTCTCAGGATGGCCTTCTGAAATGGATTGAGTTAGTGGGTCACTCCTGAGCAACATCCCCCGAGGCTCTCCTGACAGCTCTGTCACAGACAGTGGGACAGCCACGTGAGAGGAGAGTCATAGCCTGTGGCTTCTGCCAGCTCAGAATGTGGGAAAAATGGACCAGCAAGAAGCAGCTGACAGAGTGTAGGGACTGGGCACCTTTTTAATATCAAGGGAAGTATTAAAAATTAGCACAGATATTTGGAAATATCTGTTACAATTTTAAATATGGATAGCCTTTCGCAGCTATTCATGTCTCAGTGTCTTTCTGGAGATGAACAGGAGGCACCAGCCAGGGTGGTTAGTGCAGCCCCTTTACAAGAAACAGCCTAAAATCCATCAAAAGGGTCAATGCTAAATAAATAGTGGAACATCCATGTGATAGAGTGCAATATAGCCTTTCTTTTTAATGAGGTAGAGGTTTATCAAGACATGGTGGAACTCAAAGACAAATTAAATGAAAAAAAAAAACACTACAGAGCAATATATACAGTATGGTAAAATTTATTTAAAAATACAAACCAGCCCTAACCCCCAACACACACATTCTCTATATACATGTCCATAAATGTAAATGTGCAGAAATATTTCTAGAAGGATTCACACCCAACCATAACAGTAGTTACACCTGGAGAGAGGAATGGAAGGAAAAGGATCATGGAGAACTCTAGCTTTATCTCTAGGGTCTTAATTCCTTAGAAGGAAATGTTCCACATCTTATCTATGTTAGTTAAAAGTAAGTTAAGCTATAAGAAGAAATCACCTGAGCTAATAGGTGAGACTAGAAGGTGGGAATGGAGGAAGAGATTTATGCCTGTGGCTTTCTGAATCATATCCACACCTCTTGGTGGAGTCCATGGCCAGGGTGCGGAGAAGGGGTAGGCAGGTTTAATCGAATGTAGTGGAAGTGATGTAATTTGTGACCCTCTCTTTGGGAAAGAAACTTAAGTCTGTGTTTCCTGGATCAGGCTCGACATCTGGAGCAGAAGTGGGGATCTTAGGAAGAGAAGAAGTGTGGTAGTCAGAATAGAAGATGCTCCCATCACCCCCAGCCAGGAGCAGAATCTAAGTTCATGAGGGGACTCTCTCTGAGAGGAGTGTGCACAGAACCCTCTGGGAGTTTTGTTTAACCTGCAGAGTCCTGGGCTCCACCCACGAGGCTGGGCCTGGTTCACAAGGGCTGGAGTGTACAGCCTGGGATCTTCCATTTTACAAAGTGCCCCAGGGGACTCTGACGTGTCAGTCCCACTCTGAGAGAGAGGGGAGCAGAGTGAGGACAGCCACCTCCCCATTCTGGGGCAGACCACCTTTCACATTCACTCATGAGAGACCTTATTTTGTGGTCCCATATTCCCAATGGCTCCCTTTCCCACTCCCAGTTTTCCCATTTCTAGACGTTCATAAGTATTAAACACAGAATCCTCGGGTAAGAACAGAAGATAGAAGAGACGGTATGGAGGAAAAGGAGCCAGAAGGAGAGAAGGGAGAGAGCAAGCAACCAAAGAGAGCAGACAGGGCCATCTAGTGTGATCACTGGTTTGAAATGGGAAATTGTGGATAAAAAAGCTGGCTGCTTGGGCCCCAGACACTGACAAGACAGAGTTTGAAGTTCCAAAATTGCACAGCCAGAATCAAAGCTGTTGGCTAAAACAGGTAGAGTTAAATTGAAGAGAAAACAATATTACCCACTCCAAGGCTCTGGGCAGAAACATGTGTTGAGCAGATTCAACGTCCCAGGCCTTATTCTCAAAGAGAGCTCGGCCTGGTTCTGAGGCAGACAGGGAGAGAAATGATCACAGTAAAGGTGGCTGGCATTTATTGAGCACTTACTATATACAGGACAGTGTTCTGAATATTTACTCCTTTAATTCTCACAATAACCTCTGAGTTGCATAGGAATTTTTAATCCTCATTTTACAGATGAATGAAGTAAGGAACAAAGAATTAGATAACTCTCCCTAAATCACACAATTGGGGCAGGGTTCAAATCCAGGCAGGCTGACTCCAGAGCTCATGGCTTAATTACTAAGCTATTATGTTTTAATTAAATATATAAAATCCAGAAATAGAGGCATTATAAGGAGCAGAGAAAACAGAGAGAAGGAAAAGAGCAGATGCAGTGAGGAAAGGAGCTACAGAACAGGTGATGTCTCAACTGGGTTTTGAAGAATGAATAGGAGTTTTATGGCAAGAAGCAAGGAGGAAGTTCAGGGCATGCACTGAAACAAATGCCCAGAGACTGTGTGTTGGAGGAACCACTAGCAATCTGTATAAGGAGAATGAGCACATAACACATGAAAGAGCAGCAGGAGGTGAGAGCTGGGATTGTTGGGGTGGGGAGGGGAGGGGAATGTTCGGAGCAGAGGATGGAGGGTATGTGCATTGAATAAGTGGTTGGGACTTGTGCTTCGGCAGTGGGAACCTGAGAAAGGTTTTAAGCAGGGGAGTGAATGATCAGATTTGTCTTTGAAATTTGCTTAAGAAACTGGAGGAATGACTAGTTCAGCTCATCTCTAGGGAGGAAAGCTGGCATTCGGAGCCTATATTGATGCAGGCCGAGGGAAGCAGAGCTCTGGGGAATTGGGGAAACCAAGCAACAGGCCATTCTCACTTTCTAGTTCTTCCTAAATTATCCAGCGTTATGCCTTAAGTGTTTCCTTCACTTAGTCATTGTAGACACAGCATGTGGAGAGACCAGTAGACATTTCAAAAGTACAAGAACTCACTTTCCAGAGAGGACTCATTTGAAGGCTCGCTGCTTTCATACGTAGTGGTAATTAATGCCTTTGTGGAAGCAAGGGGCAAACCCTTTCCATTTTGCAACAAGAGGTGATCAATAAATAGTCATGCCTGTCTTTGTATCCTGAGCTCTTGGACTCGAGTCACTGCAATAGACACAGATCTAGGAAATGGGAATGTCGTTAGTGGGGGAAGGAAAAGGACCTCCCTGGGGGCAGGAGAGGTGATCCTTTCCCTTTGGCATACCAGCTGTGCATATGAGGCACTGAACTTCAGAGCTGTAAAGTCACCGCCTCTTGCATTTGTCTAATGAAGGTTTTATAATTTGCAGAGAGCATTCACGTGCATGAGCTCATCTGAGTGGGGTGGAAGCTGCCATTCACACCTCTGTCATTGGGACCAAAATACCTGTGACTTCACTCAGCAGCTGGCTGAAGGGTGTGAGGAACTCAGCTGCACAGGTGGCTGGAAAAGTGGGGAGCGGGGAGGGGTCCCTGTATTCTGGGAGGAGAGGGGGCAACTATCGCTACTGAGTGGGAAGGAAGATGAGCAAAGCCTGGGAAAGTGTCAAATGGAAACGCGCGGGGCTTCTCACACCACTCAGTTGGTGCATCTCCTTAAGCTATATCCCACTGAGACGGGAGGGGAGGGGAAGGCACTCCGGATCCTGGAGCTCTTGGGGAGAAAATAGATTCTGCTGCGTTAAGGAGTTTTGATGCTTAAGAAATTCACAGTATTTTTCTTTTTAGCCTCATCTGAGTCCCTCTGCTGTTATCATTCTAGTTCAGTTTCTTCCTCAAGATAACACTCTAGAAAAAAAGAAAAAGCTGAATTATTAAGTTCTCCCAAACTCCTTTCCTAGGTGATTGTTCCTATCTGATACCTGGTGCTGATGTGCTCCAATTAGGAACTGGAGATGACAGTGAAGGACAAAAAGAGAGACCAGAATATGAGCCCCTTGAGGGCAAGGAGGGCCCTTAATCACGTCGGCATTCCTCGCACGGAGTCCAGTACCCAGCGCATTTTTGCTTAAGGCACATGTGCTAAATGGAAAATGAATGAATGGAGAGAGAGAGAGAAGTGGGTCAGGGTTTAGAGAATACAGATATTATATATTTAAGTTATATTACCTTTTTTCCACAAGTTCCCACTCTCTAAATGAATTATTTCATTCGTCACCCCACACTTGGGCTCTCCAGATGCAATCCACACAATGAGGGAAGACAAGAAAACAAGCCAATATAAAATCACAGTCCCATCTCTGAATACCCAAACCAGGACTAGGAAGCCATACAAATGCGACCTGTGCACACATTCTTTGGCCTTCAGAAGTTGAGCACCAATCTCCAGTCTGCCCACATGCCTTCCTAGTGTGGGGAGTGAATTAATGTCAAGAGGAGGCTTCCCATATCTCTCAGCGAAGAGTCAGGACAATTTGTCCCCACTGACTTGAGAGTGGAATCAAAATGAAGGGTTCTTCTCAGGGCAAATCAGGACAAGGTTGAGAGAACATGGGCATGCCCTGGAGGAAGCGACCCCCGCATGGGTAAAGGCGGCACTCCAAGATCATTGTGACTTCTTCCATCTCTAAACTCTGGTTTAGAATTCTTGGACCAGTGTCCTCAGAGAACATCAACAAGGCTTGAAACACCTAGGGACTCTTATTTTGCCAAGGGCCCTCAAAATCTGTGGCGAATTCCTTTGAATTTCTTTACTGGCAGAATGTCTTCATCCTTTTTTGATGAGATTTGATTTCGGGGGGGGAGGAAAGTCATTCAGAATGAGTTGGTGAAGAACACCAATGACTGAGCTGTGAGCGGTACTTTTGGGCAAAAACAGTGTGTGTGTGTGTGTATGTATCATCAATGTATCATTTCATATCCTAGTGAAAGATTTGGAAAGATTCCAGAACTCTATCACGTCATAGCATCATGGAAAAAATATATTTAGAACGTCCCATGTGAGATTGAAGGGTGGCAATTATTTGGAAGAATGCATCACTAAAAGCAAAATTAGTCTCATGACCCAGGTGTAAACACAAGGGCTCCGTGGTGGCTACAGCATCAATTATTTTGCACACTTAATGCTGTTCCTGCACGGATCTAGAAGCTTTCAGAAATTGACAGCCATGCTGCTCTTGAAAACGATCCAGTCATTCCTCTAGCCCTGATACTATCGTGTCTGCCAGTATAAGCCTTTCATTATTGAGCCTTTTCCTTCTGTGTGTCCCAGATATATATGTATATAGTGAAAGCCTAAAGAAAATATTAAGGATTCAGGAGAAAAGCCGCAACAAGTATAGTTTCTTCAACGCCTCTTCTCCCTGCACTCTTCACAGCCCGTCTTCTCTTCTCTGAGGAGTGCCAGAAAAG